>NC_090800.1:60345284-60652015 GCF_036512215.1 Solanum lycopersicum | reverse complement strand
ATAAATTGATAAGAAATGTGCAGCAATTTTATTGAGTTAGATTTCTATAATGAAAACCAAAAGCAGATGGAACGTATGAATTGAAGGAAAAGAAGAAAGAAGAGAACTAAAGCAATGGAAATAAAGGACCCAAAAACGATTGTCGGGTCAATTTTTTAGAAATTGATTTTTAGACCAAATGGGTCATAAATTTTGAAATGTTTTTAAAAAAATCCATGTCACGTTTGCCATGTCAGCAGACCGTTAAAAAGGGGCAATTTTAAACCTTAAAAAAACGTTAAGGGCATTTTTAAACCAAAAGGTGAAAGGAGGGCATTTTTGAACCATTTGGAATACGTTGAGGGCATTTTTAACCCTTCTCCCTTTTGCAAATGAAAAGTTTTCTTGCTACTAGCATTTCCCCCCTTTTGCAACTTCCTCTTTGTTTTTCCTTTTTGAATTTGATACGGCTACACATAATGTTTTGCGTACATTTTTTGTTTCCATGTATTGTTGTTTACTCCTTCTGATCCAGTTATAATAATTTTGAGCGAAGATTGACGAACCCAATCTTTTGGTAAGATTCATTGCAACATATATCTTGAACAAAATGAGGATTTGAAATATTCATGAGTCTCCGATCCTTTGTCTCTCATCACTCAGATTTATTTTTCCTGCTCTTGCTTTTGGGGACTCCGGATATAAGTTTTTATTTCAAAATTAACTATTTTAGCTTCAAGATTATTGAAATTTGAAGAAAGACTTTTGGTTTTATTGTTCTTTAAGCTTGTTTCTATCTTAATTCTGTAAATTCATTTTACTGATTGATTGATTTTATGTATGCGATGTGTGAGTTCAAAAATACTCTTACCAAGTTTTTAATGCACTTTAATTTATGGACGTTTTAATGCAATTAGTTGCTCTTTCAAGTGCTTTAAAGTGTTGTAGTAAACTTACTTAGGGAAGAATTGGCATTGGGGACACCAATAAAACTAAATTCACTCTATAGATATTTGATTTATTTTTGCTTTATTTTCTAAGGTTGGGCGTTTAGAAAAGGAAAAAATGTGGGGCCATGAGTTTGTTCGTTTTTTTTAAGATTTGGAATATATTTGTGAATGTAGGATCAATGACTTATTTAGTATTTTTAAAACGTACAAAAAATATGTATGTTTACCAAATATATTATGATTCCAATACATTTTAGGGATAATGCCCAAGTACCCCCTTAACCTATGTCTGAAATCTCAGAGACACACTTATACTGTACTAAGGTCCTATTATCCCCCTGAACTTATTTTATTAATATTTTTTACTCCTTTTCGACCTACGTGGCACTATCTTGTGGGCCCAACGATGATTGACTTTTTTTTTCAAACTAGTGCCACGTAGGCTAAAAAGGGGTAGAAAATTACTTATAAAATAAGTTTAAGCGGGTAATAGGACCTTAGTATAGTATTAGTGTGTCTCTGGGATTTCGGGCATAGGTTAAGGGGATATTTGTGCATTATCCCTACATTTTATTTTATATTATAATCTGTTTCAACATGTTTATATATATATATATATATATATATATATATATATATATATATATATATATATATATATATATATATATATTTCAACTATTTCATATTCTCCGAATTCGAAGCTTTCATCTTTGGTAAGTTCATTTTAGTTTAATGGTTGTTTTTGGTTATTTTAGTCGTATTTTGTTGTTTATTTTGTCATAGTAATGTAATAAATTCTTTTTTTGATATGATTTTTCTGCATGTTCTTGTTTAGGATGCGGTATTTAATTTTTTATTTTGTTATAATAGTGTAATAAACTCTTTTTCTGAATGATTTTATTTCATGTTCTTGGTTAGGATGCAGTGTTTAGTTTTTAATTTTGTTATAGTAGTTTAATGAACCCTTTTTTTTCTAGATGATTTTTCTTCATGTTGTTTAGGATGAATATTTGTGCTCTAATGAATTTTTGTTTGAATATGAATATTTGATCCCTTTTTTTTTGGATAATTTGGTTACTTTTTTAAAAAGCTAATTTTTGTTTATCTCGCCTGTTGATTTTGAAATTTTGACTTTTGTTGTGAATTGTTGTTTTCTCCACTATATTTGTTTACTTTTGCTGATCTTATTTTGCTCATTACATGTGTTGTTACACAAAGTCGAAGTGTAGTATTTTTTCTTGCTCTCTTTGTTAGATTGTTATTTACATTAGTATTGTAGGTTTACTCTGGTTATGGCTAAAACTAGATGTGACCTTGTTAAAAAATCTATTCCTAAGCCTTGTAAAAACAAGAAAAAGAAGGTCTCAACTTCAAGTTTCAAGGTGTTCAAAAAAGAAAATTAATTGTTGAAGAACCCAAGTATGATTCGAATTGTGATACGATGGATGAAATAGACAACTATGAGGAGTGTCTTGATGAGGTTGAGTCTAGTGAAGAGATCAGTGGAAATGAGTTTACAAATGGAGATAGCCGAAATGCTGGAGATGAGGATGATGATCCTCTATCCTTGCCAACTTGTGCAACAGAAATCTCAAGGAAGTCCTATAATCTCACTACATGCATGGATGAGTTAGGATCTTTTCTAGCAAAGATTTCCGTGAGAGCAAGAAATGACTCTGTACAATGATTTTAGAAATGTTTTACTGAATGAAAAACTTTATAATGACTTTAAAGGTAGTTATTTTGATCATTTTAGACATATTCCAGAATATTACAAGTTTAATGGACATATGGTCTATTACATATTGTTTCTTCGTGTCAATAATGATAAAAAATTGCATGAGATGTGATTTTGTGTGAATATTTAATTTGCATGTTTTTACTTAAAAGAGTTTGCATTGATTATGGGTCTGAATTGTGGACCATACCCACGCGATGAAAAAAATGAAAAAAAGTGTTTGACAAAGGTGATAAGTTTTGCTATAAAGTAACCAAGAATAAGAATATTAGTGGTTCAAAGTTGTTGAGTTTGACAAAGTTGCCAGATTAAATAAGGAGCAAAAGTTCAAGTGCTCTTTAGTTGGGTTCGTCCACTCAATATTATTTGCCCATGATCGATCTAAGATTGTGGAATCAAACGACATTATGATAGCCGATTATTTAAAATTTTTTAAGAGTTATCCATGGAGAAAGAGCATTTTGATTTAACACTGAAGTATTTGAAGACCACAGTTAATTTGAAGAAACAATGTGAATTGTACAAGAAAAGAGGGAATGAATCGTATCCTTTGTATGGCTTTGCTTGGGTGTTTGTGGTAATTTATATCATTTGTGGACTTGAAAAATTTAAACTCTTATATATTTCTGTTCATTTATTTATTATTTTATTAATTTCAAATTTGGATATATGAGGTATTTCCTCATCTTGGTATTTATGCAAAGAAGTCTTTGGAGTCTCTACTGTCATTACCCATTTACTTAGATGGCACACGACAAAAAGCGATAGCATCGTCGAAGGTGATCCATTTAAGTACACAAAGGTATAAACTTATTTTTTTATATAACAATATTTGTTAATTAGTGAAGGTCTTGTACTAATTATATTTTTTTAGGTTGTGCATCCATCCCTAGTACCTACTATCCGTGAGAAGAAATAGAATTATATGGAAACATTAAACTCATATACAGACGAAGTGAAGGACATAATTAATGATACCTTAAAGGCCAGTTTGAAAGGTATTAGTGCGCTCACTTTTGCAGTAGGTCATGTGGAGGATGAGTATTCAAACAAACACATTCCTAATCAACCTGGGGAGAATTCTATACCAAGTGCTTCTAAAGATGGAAGTCTGGATGAACGCGTTGCATCCCTCAAGCAACCAATGGTAAAAATCGTTGCTTTTGTACGAGAGGAGAAGTTGAGAAGAAATGAAAAGAAAAAGAAAAGGAAAAGTAGATAAATTTATATACTTCTTAATTATGTAATATAATGTATTTGTATTCATTTTTAGCCACTGATCTTGCAGTATATGATGACAATTTTTCATCACCAACAGTGGATGACAATATCCTTTCATTAGCTGTAGTGATGATGATCTTGATGCATTTGATGCATACTTTGCTAAAGAAGTTGATGAAGAGGAGATGAGGGGACGATAGAAGAGAACAATGAAGAAAATGAAGAAAAGAAACTAGAAGAAAATGAAGCAAATGGAGAAGAATAGAAAGAACAACAAAAAGAGAAGATAACAAAAAATGAAGAAGAGGAAAAGCTTGAAGAAGGGTTGGTCACTGAAGTGGAAATAGACATGATGGGTATTGTGATGGAGCTTAGTGGTCAGGTTGATGGTGATTAAGGGCAGTTGTGATTTTTGGGATGGTTATTCCCTAGTATTTTAAGACAATTTGTGAAGTTACCGATATTTCAAGACAATTGATTTTTGTGATAGTTGGGTTGTTCCCTGGTTTGAAGACATGTTTATTGATATGATTTTTTAAGACAATAGATTTTTGATAAGTTGGTTTTTAAGAACATGGTTAAAGTGGTCTGTCGTTTTGTTGTTTTTGACAACAAAAATGTAAATATGATGATACATATTATATTATGAAGGTTTTTAGATTTCTTATTAATCTATGTCTTAATAAACTTGTATGTCTAATACTATAAATTTTTATCGCAATATTATAAATCAAAAATAAAAGATATAACAGGGCAACAAATAAAGAGAAATATTTTATTTGTGCAACACTTCATTCCTTTCTCATTTATTAACAATTTGGAATAGCTTTAGGCATTTTTCTTTTTCTTCTGTAAAAATCAACTTTTTTTAGTTGCTCTATATATATTTCAATATCTTTTAACAACACTTTCAAGTGATTCCTCTGCTCTTCGGACTCTTTTAAGAAGTCACTAGCATATTTCTATTTTCTTTGAATTCTCATAGCTTTGTTAGTAAATCAAATTTAGCAACGCCTTGAAAATTTAATGGGATACTTGTTGGTGATTCATTTTCATTCCACCTAAGAAATGGGCATCTTCCAGCTGCACAACTAAAGAATTGTCGACCTGAATTTGTATCGGTGCCTGACGTCCTCAACGTAGCTGGTTTACCACAATCACAATTGTAAGACTTTTTTACTTTGATATGATTGAGTCATTGTAAAAATGAATGTTTTTGAGTTGTTTATGAGGAATTGCCTTCCTTTATACTACAAAATAAACAGATATTACCATTGAAAAAATGAAATTTGAACTATTATTACCGTTGTGAAATGTGTAAATGAAAATATGTACTGATTATCAAAATATATAGACCTCTTAAACTATTGATGCATATTTATGTTTGTGGTGTGTTTATGATCAATGAGATTTACATTCTGATATTAGTAAGGTATATTCGGGTTTATGTCTATGTTAAAAGCATTATCGATACAGCAGGTAGTAGACTATGACAGTTATATATAGACCAAAAGAAGTAGGATTTAAAAAATACATAAATTAATTAATCATAAATTATATTTTAAAAATTCATCCAATTAAATAAGTTTAAAAAATTCATATGATCATGTAAGAGTTCACATAAATTGGGTGTGATGATTAGAGATGTATGAGGAAGAGTTGTGGTTATACAATTAACATATCATCACAAGATACTTATGTTTTCTCAAAAATTGTTCTAAGGATGTAAGTTAATGTTTGATTGATTGGTAGTGTATGAATTTTGATAATTAGTTTATGCATTAAAATTGTAAGAATTGTTTATTAACACTGGTGTATAAGATGAATTATTATATTGATATGCAATTGGTATGGGTTGTTTAACTAATATGTTTATATAAATTTTGAATATTATTGGTATCAATTGAGTATAAATATTAGTAGTTTTATATCTTACTTATTTGTATATGATGAATATTAAATTGGTATACAAATTGTATGAATTAGATAACAAATATGTATATAAAGCTTGAATATTATTGATATGAATTGTGTTAACGTTTGTTGTATTTGTATATTAATTAACTATGTTTATTTGATGAATTATTTGTTTGGTATGCAAAATATATGAAATGTTCAACTAATCTTTTTTGTATAAATTCTGAATGTATTTTGTTTTGATATGCATGTGTATGAAACATGAATAATAAATGTATAACATATCATTTATGAATTAGATAACTACTATATTGTGTATAAATTAGATAACTACGATATTGTGTATAAATTTTAATGTTATTGGTATGAATTTTTATTAATATTTGTTGTGGTTGTATATTAATTAACTGTGTTTATTTGATGAATTATTTTTTTGGTATACAAAATGTATTAAATGTTCAACTAATCTTTTTTGTTTAAATTTTGAATGCATTTTTTTGTAAGGATGTGTATGAAAAACGAATAACGTAACATCTTACAACTAAAAATGACTAGAAAAGAGGTTAAAATATGGAAATATTTATTCAAGGAAAGAATAAAAAAAATTTAGAAAATTGACAGAGTTGAAAAGTGAGTTTTGGCCATTTTCAAATGGCCATAAATTCTAACTCAGGATGATTTAGAAGTATTTCTTGCTATGGTTTGAAAGTCCTTGGAAATATCTTTCTAACGGCGCCAGGTTTGCATGATTTCGATACTGTATGAGTGAGTTATGCCTTTTTGAAGTTGAGCTGAAGGGATAAGAAAAGTCCAATCCGAACGTGATCGAAGAAAGACTACATCAACAGTTTTTGCGAATTTTATTCATCAGAAAGATGTTATTATAGCATTTAATATGATCAAAAAAGGGAAAAGTTATTTTTTCCTTATCCAATTATTTTATTTTATTTTTAGGTAATAAATTGGGGTCTAAACTGATCCTATTCAGTTCACGCTTATAGAAAACAAGTTAGGGTTTAAAGAGAATAGAAAAGAAGAGTAGAAAAAAGGAGAAAAGAGAGGAGGAAGCAAGAACATTCAAAATCGTCGAAGTTCAACTTGTAGAATCGTCATGGGTGATCCCTAAAAAGGTTGTGAGATTTTTCTGTGTTGGCTTCCTCCATCCACAAAAAAAAACATGTTTAATTCAGCACAATTAGAGTAGATTGAATGATGAACATTGAAGTTTCTGATAAATAATCGTTGAATTCTTGTTGGTTGAGTTGTAGTATGCCTTTAGTTGTTTTGGTTCTTGTTTTCGAGCTATTTTACGAGTCTAAACTATTGGGTATTCATAATTTTAGTGATCATAAGTTTTTGGGGAAAGATCCATGGGAGTTGAGAAGCTTTAGAGTTTGAAAATCGGAGAAGAAAAGTCAGAAACCCCATTTGACAAACCCTAGGGCGCTGCACCAGCAAGAGCCCCTGAGGAAATAATCTGTCTTACAAACCCTAGCACGTTGCGCCAACCAGAGTGCCTCAAGCCAGAGTTTGTCTGTCAGGCTCTGCACTCCACGCCTCTCAAAGCGCAAAGGTTACCTAGAGACCCCATTCTTCCCCTATCTTTTCTTACTAGTTCCTAAGTGATGTACCTACATTTCCTAGTCGATTAAAATACTTTATGGTACGTCTAAATGTCATGAAATCATCCATAAGCATGAATCATGACCTTGAATCCATAATTCAATTCAAGGAAAGTTAGGATCAAAGTCAAGGAAGTTAAGGAGTTAAGTTTAAAGCTATGAAGTAAGTTTAAGTAAAGTTTCTTAAAGCTTCCAAGAGTATTATTTAAATGTTTTAACTTCATTTTAAGACTCAAATTTCGAGTTAAAGAAAAAGTAAAGAGTTGATTTAAATTTTCAAAATCTATAAGGGAACTAAGTATTCCCTAAGAATTAAGTTTCAAGATAAGCAAAGAGTAAGAGTTGAGTTCATTTCTCAAAATTTATAAGACAACTAAGCATTCTCCTAAAATTTATAAGTGTTTTTACATTTAGGTTAAGAGGAAAGTAAGATTTTCCAAAAGAGTTTTGAACAAGAAAATAAAATATTTATTCCAAGAGAGCTTTTTCAAGGTAAAGTGTTGAGCAAATTATCTCAACCAAAAGAAAAGAAGTTATTTTTAAAGCATGATCTAAAGTATATTTTGAGAGTACGATTGAGCAGTGATGTGGAGATGAGAGTTAATATTAACTCAAGTCTACATGTAAACCCTGTATTCATTATGTGTATTAGCGTGTCATACTTTTTTGATGATCACGTAAGGTAAGCTAGTAGATCGAGTAAGTTAAGTAAGGTCCTATACCATGACAAGGTGTAGGATGGTCCTTTGCAGCGTGAGGTAAAACGTTGTATCTCACTATAACTATTAAGTGATGGTTGTGGGTTACAGAAACTCCTATAGTATTAATTGCATGGTTCCTCAAGGGGTTCTGCTTAGCATGAATGGGGGTATGAGACCTCATTCATGCATAGCACAAGTAGACTTTGAGAGGAAGCATGATATGTCTTTTATTATGACTAAGAATGGACATCAGTTTATATTTGTATTTTTGGCAAAATAGTCTGGTGGATTCTCGTACTTGTATCGGATTGTATTATGGACTCTTCTACTTAGCTTTTTGTCATCTGGACTCTTATACTCAACATAACACAATATATTAAACCCCTCTGACCATTGATCATCCTTTTGTGGCATTAATATAGATGAGTTGGCAAGCGAGTGTAGTCACACACCTGCAAAGGAAAGTGACAATTTCAACTTTTACTTTTAAGTTATTAAAATTATTTTTTAAAAAAAATAAATTAAAAAGGAAAAGAACTCCATATTCTTCCCCACACTACCACCGTCTTTTTCCCTACACTACCTTTTTTCAGTCACCCCAACCCCAACCTATTTTTCTTTCTTATCCACACCCTATTGTTATTTATCTTTATTTTTCTTTCACTTCTTTCTTCTTTCCCCCACCCATCCCTATTTTTTTCCTCTTCAATCATCACTTTCCCTCTTTTCCCCCCTTCCATACCTGAATTTCTATCTTTCTGCCTTTCCTTGCTTATTTTCAACTTCTTTCTTGTTTTTTTTGCTACCCTAAATAAAAAATGAAATTGGCCAAATTTTTTTGAACATAATAAGAAAAGAAAAATCAGAAATTAGTGGAGTTGTTTATATCTCTAATGAGTAACTTGACCTCTTTTGGTGTCAAAATATTCTTGTATTTGTAAGCAATTTGGGGTGTGAAATAATAGTTAGCATTGGATTATGAAAATTTTTGTTAGATCTGGTTGTTACGTGGCTTGGTTGTTGTTATTGTGGTTGTTTGATGACTAAGGTTGTTGTTACTTTGATCTCGCTGGTAAAAATTGAGATGACGCCAGCAAAAATGGACGCCGCCGTAAAAAATGGAGATGACGCCAGCAAAAATGGACGCCGCCGTGAAAAATGGAGACGACGCAATGAGTCCATCAATTTCTCCGGCATCGATGAGATCCTTTACCTTATTCCGACCAGTTTGTATTGCTATTCATGCTGGAAAATTGAAAATGCTATATTGGGTTTTACAATTGGATTCTAATGGGTTTTACGATGCCGGCTTAGTGGTGAAATAGTGAAAATAGGGAGGATTAGAAATGTCCATAATAAATTTAAATGACACTAGCGGGTAATGAAGTAGTTTCATGACTTCATCAGATTATTGAATTGTGAAAAAATCGAAGAAGAAAAAAATGGGGATATGGAGATGGTGGAGTTTTGACAGTGATGGTGGGTTAGGGAAGGTTGAGACAAGGTGTACAAAAATAATAATTTTATTTTATTTGGTAAAATAGATTTTTTAAAATTTGTCTTTTATTTAATATTTTTACTAATAATTAAAAAAAACTATTATCAAAGAAAATTATGACTTGGCATTAATATATATGGCATGGATATGACATGGATATAACATGTCATCTATGTAAGGGAGAGTGAGATACACACATGGTCAGAGGGATTTAAAAATCTCATTTCGGTTAAGTTCAGGAGTCCAGATGACAAAAAGCTAAGTAGAAGAGTCCATAATACAATCCGATACAAGTACGAGGGTTCACCAGACTATTCTGTCTTGTATTTTTACATACATCTCATAATTATTTTGTATATTTTTATACACTTAGAGTTTACATCATGGTTTTAAACAACTTATGTTTATAATTCACTTTCTTTTAAATTGCTTAATACTAAAATGAGTTAAGTTAAGTATTCATGAGGTGAGGAGAGTCAAGGTAGCTTTTCTTTCAGAATATCCTTCAATTCTATGTTGTTTTAGCAATCTAACTCACATACTCATACACTCATATACTGATGTCAGTTGGTCTGCATCATCTCGTGATGCAGACACAAGTAACTAGGATCAACATGCAATGTTTCGTTAATCCAGTTGAGCATCCAAATTCAGTGATGAGCCTCTTTGCATTTCAGAGGACTCTTTTATTGCTTTCTGTATTTCTTTGGGATAATACAAGTACCCCCTCAATCTATGTCCGAAATCTCAGAGACACACTTATACTATACTAAGGTCCTATTACCCTCCTGAATATATTTTATTAATAATTTTCTACCCCTTTTTGGCCTACGTGGCACTATATTATGGGCCCAACGCTGGTTGACTTTTTTTTGAAGTTTGTGCCATGTAGGTTAAAAGGGGCATAAAATTACTTATAAAATAAGTTCAGGGGGGTAATAGGATCTTATTATAGTATAATTGTGTCTCTGAGATTTCGGGCATAGGTTGAGGGGGTAGTTGTGCATTTTCCCTATTTCTTTTATAGAATGTTGTGGGGTTTGTCCCAAAATTCATCTTAGTTCTAGTAGAGGCTTCATAAGCAGATAGATAGACAGAGGATCCAATTTTAGTCTTATATTACACGTCAGATGTTTTAACTTTAAGACTTAAGTGTCATTTTGGCCAAACTATTATGTTTTAAGTATTTCTTTTGGAGAATGTTTCTTACTTCATAATTGAGTTAAATCTAAGTCTTCCGCTGAGTTAATCAAGCATGTCAAAGAGTTCGTTCAAGGTCAACAATGATCATTGGGTGCCAGCCACGTTCAGGGTGTATGCTTCGGGCGTGACATATAATAGGTGTATGAACATACCACTTATATGTAATTTTAATAAGAATTTGTTTTAATTTATATGATTTAATTCAATTTTATTTTTTTTTTCATAAAATAGTTATTGTAGGAATAAACTTTATTTTTTTTTGTATGAAATCTATGTTAGTTTAGTATAAAAATTTTTATAGGCAAACAAGGTATCCTCACATTGGTATTCATGTACAAACATAAATGTTTTTGGTGATCTATTGATTTTTCTTGAACAATATATATTTCAATAATTTCTAGAACAAACCTCTTTTGGTATATTTATGAGTTGCATAACCTAAAGATTCAATATCAACTATTGCGATATTTGTTTCTTTTTGAATCTGAAAATGTCATAGATGACATGTTTGTTCTTAAGTTAAACGACACAGAATTACATTTTGGAATCAAGGAATTCACATTGATTAGTGGGCTCAAATGTGGACCACCTTCTGTTTTTTTTTTCGGATCCATCTATTCCTAATAGATTTTATCCTAGAATATTTTTGTGAAATGAACATAGTCCTAAGTCAGACTTTTTCCAAAAGTTTAAGCTGAATGATTTTTTTTTAGGATGATGACTACTTCAAATCGGCATTCTGTACTTGATTACCTCATTTTTTACTAGTTCAGAGATATCTAAATTAACCATTCTCAAGTTGTATTTTGATTTGGTTGAGTCTGGTCATTATGCCAATTTTTCATGGGGCAATAAACGTTTAAATTTAACTCTTAAAGCTTGCAGTCATAAGTTGCTGAACAATCCTACGTCATTCAAATTCAGTCAATTCCATATAGCTATACAGTTCTGGTTTTATAAGTGTTGTCTTCCCTTTGACAACACAATTGTCGTTCGTGCTTCAAATAGCACACCACATATTCTAAATTGGAAGACAACGAATGACATTATCTTTTTGGATGACTTGAAGAATATGATTTTCATAACACATGGCAATCAAGTCATATTTTAGTTATTGTTATTTTAGCAAATATAAATCATTAATCTTTTTTTATATGTATATATTTTAATTCGTACATTTTTTCAATTGCAGCATCAATTCAGAAACATAGTGTTTACTAACAAAGAGTTTAATGTCATGAATCAGTATATTTTAAATCAACTTCAAGTAACCATGTTACAGAAGATCAAGGAACATCATAAAATCAAGGTGTTGACGTTGACCAAATATTTTTAGAGTTGAAGGCAGAAATTGCAGAAGTATATAATAAAAAATTATGATTTAATGCTTTTTAACATATAACAAATTACTTATTCAAATATGTTAATGTTCAATGACAGGTTAGGGCGGAGTTGAAACAATTGAAAGATAATGTTATTCTTCAATCCCTTTTAGATTAATTATTAATAATTCTTTTTTATAATATTTTAATTATTTAACATATTTTTTTACATCGATGAAGTTGACAAAAACATGGATGAAATGAGAACATATGTCGTTAACTCTACATAGCTGATAATTGAGGAGATTAGGTCGTCCAAAGGTCAACCAACATCAACTACACATCGACAGGTATTATGAGCCATGAAAGGGTTCTACAAAGTAAAAACCCAAAACAATTGTTGTATCTATGTGTGATTTGTGTATGAACTGTGTATGACCATATATTCTACATGTTTGTGCATTTTTTTTGTTTGATATAGGTATTAAAATTGTACAAATATTGAATGACTTAGCATGTAATAATGTATGAAAAAATTTGATTCAACGTTTATGTTAGTTCAATTGTGTTATTACTTATGTGAAACACCAACAGATATTATATGACATTAAATGGTTTTACAAAGTTAAAAGCTAAAACAATTATTTTATTATTGTGATTTATGTATGAACTTTGTATGAACAATTTATTTACATGTTTCTTTGATGTATGTATTAAAATTGTATAAATATTGAATGACTTAACATGTATTAATAATGTATGAAACAGTTGGTTCAACTTTCATGTTGGTTCAATTCAATTATTAAATCTGTGAAAGGCAACATCAATGTGTGTTTACTGATCTTGTCGTAAATCTTGTATTATTTTTTGCATAAAATTCATATGATATCTCTTTTCACACTATTTTATGAATGAATTATACATTACATCATATATTAGGATGATGCCCGTCAAAATTTTGAACAATTTGATAAAGCTCCAATGGATCAGTCTTCCGTTTCAATGGGTGAATATGTTCATATTTCAAATACGGATGGTATGAGTTTAAATCTTACTATGATATGTGTTTTCGTTTACAAAGTGTTTTTAACATTATGATATTTTCATATATAGATGAGGCTCAGAAGTCAAATTACAAGAATACTGATCATGTTTTCAATGTTGACATATCTGGATCATCAAAGTCATAATCACCAATATTGGATGATTATCCTGATTTGACTATGACACAAATTGTTAAACTTGATCCAATTATTAATGCTAATACAACTCTAGATATTCAAGCAAGAGATAGAAATCCTGACAAGTATGACACATCTTCATACATTCGTTTAACAGAAGGCGAAAACAGTTCAAAAAGATTTCCTGATTTCTTTCGAATCAAACATCCGTTTGAAGGTCATAATGGGTTTGAGGTTGCAGTTGAGTTGATCGATGAGTTTAACAAATGAATTTTCAAACATGCTTCTTCTAAGCGTGGCTAGTGTATGTGTATATTTTTTTTGAACTACCCTTAAGGGGTCAGGGGCTTAGCAACACCCCCAGACCTTATCATATATAAAGCAAAAGTACACGAAGGGGGACATAAACCTCACTCAAGTTTGGTGGTTCAAGATTTGATAGCCTACTAAGTAACCTTAATAGGTTCTCCAACTCTTCCCCATAATAATAAGGAACCTAAGGTATATGTATATATGAAGCAAATTTTTTTCTTTAGGTATCACACAAACAAGTTGTATACAATTTTTCTAAAATATATTTTCAATGTTCACAGGAAATCTGCTTATTCAAAGGTGAAAAATGCTATTGAACCTCTAATGAACTTTGGTGTTGTACATATTGGTGAAAAGGATTTTTTCAACATAATAATTAAACCAGGAAAGCCTTGGGAGACGGGGTAAGTCATATCTATCAACTTTTTAAAGAGTTAATTCAAAACATGTATTTTCATACTTTTGTAATTTTAACTACATTTTTTGTTCAAAGACCTGTTTTGAAATACGTGTATCCTTCATATATGTATATTGAATAAATATTGTATAACATTAGTCTAAATTTTTTGTGTAGTGCTATATGTATGATAATTGAATGCGTTTGCTACAGAATCTTGATACATGTTTAATGTATTTTTTGTAACATGTTAATATCGTTATGTATTATCTATGAAAGAAGTCAAAGTAGTCTCTAACAACAATATCATATAGTACGGTTGACTATTGGTTTATGGCGTGGGTTAGTAACATTGAGAAACAGTGAAGACGGTCAAATTGAGACATAAGATCCATTTCTCCCGATCACGATGTTAGATAGTGCATTACAGGCTTCAAACTGCTTGCTAACATTCCTTGGGACAAAGTTGACGAAGTCATTATTCCTACCAATATTAGAGAAAAGTTTCACTGGTTGTTGGTTGTATTCCGAATCAAGCTTAGAGTCCACATGTATATGATTCGATGAGGGGAGGATTTGTTCACACCATCAAAGTCAATGAAGTCGTTGATAAACTTGCAATAATGGTACCACTATTCTTAACGAGCATAAGATTTATGGCAAAAGACTTGATCTATATGCTAATAAACTACCTGTATATGAACACAAGTTTCAATCTAAACCACTTGATATCTATCGAGCATGTGATGCATGCTCCTAAATAAGGAGATAGTTCCAATATTTTGTATACTCTACTAATTTTATTATAAATTTTAACTTTATTTAGTTATTAAATTTTTTACTTTCAATTTTTTTACAGTGATTATGGTATGTACACATCTCTATTTGTTGAATACATCAATAATGGTGTTTTTGATATGTCTTCTGTTGATATCGATGCAACGTACCATCATCAATGGTATGCCATAATCCTATGGCATTATGGAAAAACAAAGAATGAAGAGGGCGCGATAAGTGATAGTGAAGTTACTGGCACAGTTACTAGCAAATATGGTGGACCTCGCATATCTAAATAACATGTTTCAGATACCAACAATTATCCTACGTCAATACCACAGACACGAAAGTTGAAATAGTTATTTGCACCTTCTATTTTCTTGGAACTACATGTTATTTTGCTTTAACTTTTGAAAAATTTGTTTGGATTTATGTACATTATGATTTATATGGTACCTTCTACTTTTTAGAACTACAAGCTATTTTGCTTTAACTTTTGAACAATTTGTTGGATTTAAGTTTTTCATGATTTATAATATGTTTTGTTCCAATTATATTGCACATGTATGAATTACTTATTGGTTTCTATAAGTTAAGGATACTGGTTATATACAAAAATCATACAACTTGGATTCACTATTTTAAAGAGCAGTGGGATCCCAAACTTCACCCTTATTGGATGATATATATGTCAAATATGATTAATGTAACATTCTGAAAAATTACATGTCTAATGAAGATCCCAATAGGTCTTTAAGAATGTGTATTGGGGATACATAGGCATATCAATTCCGAATATTGAGAAATACTGGGCATAGTATAGTTGCTTAAGGGGTATTAGCCAATTTCTATATAATACCCAAATAAGCAAAATATTGGCTTAAAGGGTGTTAGACAATTTTTCTAAGTATTAATGAGATTGTTTAAGAAATGTACCTGTATTGAAGACCCTAAGCTAATAAAAACGATGAGTTGTCAACCCAATGCACTATGTACTACGCATCCAAGTGTCAAGCCTAGTACCATAGCACATAATCATTTAAAATGATCATGTAAATTAAGCAGTGGCCAAGGACATAGTGAGGGTCCTTTGGAAAATAAATAAATATTCCCAATAGGACATGAAGAATAGGTATTGAGGAATGTACAATCAGCTCATGTGCAATTACATGGGCAATACAAGAGAGAAACGACCAAGAGGGGACCACCCTAACCGAATTTAATTAGGATAGTTAGGGGCAGGCATGCACATGAATTCACCCATGTGGACCCTAGCTCTCTAACTGATTCAATACCCTAACCTACTTCCCTAACTAACTAACTAACCAACCTAGGACAAACAAAAATAAATTATCTAGTACATCCGACAACCTAAAACTTAATTGGGTGACACTAACCTAGTAACTAGTTAAAAAGACAACCTAGTACCTAACCTAGGATTGTCCAAAGGGTTGGTTATGATCCTAAAAACTTAGGGATACTTTAGTAACTACCATAGGTTACTTAACTAATTAATTTATCAGATTAATTAATTAATTTAAAAGGGAAAAACTGAAATCACAAAGCAATTTCCAAATTTTGATTAAGACAAGAAAAAGACAACCTAGTACCTAACCTAGGATGGTCCAAAGGATTAGTTATGGTTATAACGACTTAAGGGTACATTATTAATCACCCTAGGTCACTTATTTAATTAAATTAAAGAGGTCAAATCAAAATTTTTACACTAACCTAGTACAATTCAAGAAACATCCTAGTACTTAACCTAGGATGGTTGGGTTAATTCTGAATCCAATGATTTAGGAGTACTTTAGTAATTACCCTAGGTCCCTTAATTAATTAAATTATCCATTTAATTAATTAATTTAAAGGGTAAAAACGAAATTCTTAGGAAAATTTTCAGATTTAACCAAGTTTTGTGTTTTCCTATTCCTAGTCAATCTAGGAGGGGCTTTTAGTAATTAGTTAATTAATTTATTTAATTAACTTATTAAAAATTAGTTGAATGAGTCAATATAAGTTCCTAAGACTTAAACTAACGTTCAAACAATAAGATTTTCCCAACACAAATTAGAAAACAAAGAACGAAAGAAAAAGGCAGAAAGTTTATCAATTTCTCTAGGGCAATTTCAAGGTTCCTTCAAGGTTCCGTTCAAGGTGTTCTTCGTAGGTTAAGTTCTACATAAGGTATGGGTTTATATCCTGGAGTTATTTCTCCAAGAGTCCTTTCCTTCAGACGATTAATGAGATCTTGAAAACTAGGGTTGTTCCCACCGTTCTCGTTGAACTTCCTTTCCCTGGTATCCTTGTACGATTTCAATATTGAATAGGTTAGAGATATTGTTGTTGGTATGTGATGCTGTCTGATATTAATGTGAAGGGTTCTTGAATTATGGGTGTCGAATGAACCTATGACATTGTAATCGTATGAAGTTAAATGTTTACAATGTGAATTAAGAATCGAGGATATGCTGGTTACATTCGTAAATATTTAAGTGCTGATGTGTTTGTCCGAATGTTGACTTGCTGTATTGTGACGTTATGAAGATGTTATATTCATAAAATGTTAATATAATGTTGACCAAGATGTTTAAAAATTTTATCCCTAAAGTCATGAACTAAGATTGGTTAAAAGGACCTCCACGAATTCACATCTTGAGCGTATTGCTTATCTTATGCCAATAAATTGTCTAACAGTACATTGTGTCAAAAAGATGCATGAAAATGGCTATAAATTTATGTTAAATGATTAAAGTATTGTCTAATGGTTTATACATATTAAATTTAAATATGAACACACGTAAAATTGACTTATGCCAACAAAAATGGTTATGTAGTTTAATATCCAAGTGTTTAGGCCAAGACTAATAATATGTCAATCTTGTGTAGTTAGATTAAAGAAATGACAAAATAAGCACTTCTAAACAAATTCAATGAAACCATATCCAAGAGCATGTCATTCATTGTGACAACTCCCAACATGTTCGACACGAATGATATATGAACTTATGAAACTTATTGAATAAAGTGTTCATCGTCCATAATCGATGATATGAAGTTACTACACTAAAGTAAGTAAGTAACATGAGCAATAACATAACTAATGAGGTCTAAGTTAAAGATATTAGCAAAACAAGGTGTTAAAGGAAGTGATACAAGCCTCACTTACACCTAAGCTACTATGTTAAAAATACTCACGAATAAAGGTGTTAGAATGTGTGAGACTAGTCTCATTAACAACAAAGGATGATATGTAATGAAAATTCACATTTCATCAATGTAAAGTAAGGATGACAAGTCACCAATAGAGTAAGTAAATCTAATGTTTAAGTCAACTCTAAAGGATAAAGAAGATAATGAAAGTGAGCAAAGCACTGATAGACTATTTATGAGCATGTGCTTGCACGTGTAAGTCTCATGAGACAAGGCTACCACCTAGGTGGATAAGTAGTCTCCTTAAGTCCCTAGTCTTCAAACTATGTCTAGCCAACATAGGAACTATCCTGTGGTTTCCACCTAAGAGAGCTAGGTATGTTTCAATTTAACCTTGTCCAGTGATATCACCACTTTTCGGTGTGGGGTAGACACTGCATTTCATGTCTAGCTCACATGATCTATGTCGGTTAATGCTCAAAACATGTTTTTGGTTTGCTATATAAATAAGCTACTCCTTTTCAGTGTGGAGTGAACACTTGAGATAGATTCGTCTTAGCCGGGAATAACCCCTTTTCTATGTGGGACAGACACTGATTTCATGAGTAGCTCACATGATCCAGATTCATTTTAATCGGTGAATCAGATCTTTTTCGTTGTGGAGAAGACACTAGATTTCATGTTAGTTCACATAATCTTATAATTTCACTCAATTAAATAAACTATACCCTTACAAAACTATAGATGTCTCTATGAAAGCAAGAAAGAAAGATGATGGAACGTATGTTCAAAGTGACCTATAAAGAAGACCTTAAGAATGTTAATTGCTAATATCAATTCTTATGAAGTTTCAGCAAATAAATATGATGCCAATAAATGGAACTAGAAACATAATGACAACTAAAAACCTCATAAATTACCTAACATGAAAGTAATGAAACAGAGGGCATAACCAATAGAAATTGGCGTATGAAATGTTAATGAATATATAGAGTAACAAATGACTCATTGTAAGGTAGTGAAGTCTTTCCTCAGTCCTTGGATTACTTACTTGATACATTGTGGGTATCGGACTACAATGAATAATTGCACTTGTAAGCAAAACATAGGACTAAAGGAATTATTGAACTACACAACAACAAGAAGAAAAAGACTCAAAATAAAACTGAAGTATAGGAATGAGAGCTCTCAGGTTGGGGGTTATTAAATTTTCAAATTCTCAACCGAGTGGTTCTAAAATTATGTGGATGATTCTAATGTCTTGTAATCACATAGAAAAGGAGTTGTGTGCTTTGAATGCATTAAAATATGTCATATTCATATACCAGAATTCACAATTAACGACTTAGGAAAGTCTAGTGAAGTCACTTTCCAAAAATGGCATATTGTTTAGGAAGAGCTTTCCTTGATCATGCATAGCCTATGTGTATGTGTGCATACACCCATGCTTAGTAAAAGTGTGAACTAACCCGATACAATTTACTAGTTTTATAGGTGCAGGTCAGAGAGCAGATTGAAGATTTATTGCAGCGGTTTGGACATCAGCATTCTCATGACCATTTGGTAGGTCCTCTTGATTTCGAGGATGCTACAGTTTTTAGTCTAGCGTTAGTTTTAGACATAGCTAGTGGATGTTGTCCCTAGCATTTCTTTCATACGTTTGTTCGAATCTTTGTAATAAGGCCGTTTTGGCAATCTACTATGATATGTTATTCTTTTATTTGAATTGATTCCGTATTAATTAGATGGTTGTTTCTTTACTTTGAGCTTAGTATATGATGTAACTATGTAATAACTATATGAAGTCTATGTATACTTCATACATTTTAAAAAGTTTTAGATTTTCTGCTAAAATTAACCATATGAATGTGATGAATGCAAGAAGCGGCTTGTCTGTGAATGTGATGAATGCAAGAAGAGGCTTGTCTGCGACCTCTGAGAGGTCAACAACGCCGGTTGTGATCTGGATTCCAAAATTCGTGTCGTGAAAAACTTGGTATCAGAGCATGAGGTTAAATTACCTAGGAACTGAAGCTCAAAACAACCCCTTTACGTAGTTTCTAAGTTATGGTTGTGAAGCGCGCCACAATCACGACTTAGAGACTAAGTGATGTTAAAAAACTTCCCTTCTTCTACTCATTATCGTGCTATCTAGAGCTTTGACATTTTTTGTCATTCTAGGATCTAATTTCCTTCTTGTGTGTGCGTGAACACAAGAAGAAACACAGGCAGGAGAGTTGGAGAAGCAGTTGTTGGGGGAAATCAAGCTCCTCCTAAAGCCCCAGCTGCTGGAGTGTGCAGTAAGTGTGGCCGTTTTCATGGTAGGTTCTAATGCCTTCTAAGGGTGTTAATGAAGAGGAGAAGGCTGAGTTGGCTACATACCAGCTCAAGGATGTGGCTCAGGTATGGTATAATATGTTGGTCAGGACGGCCGAATGGTCTTAGACGCCAGACTCAAGTTCTAGTTTTTGCAAGAGGAGACAACATTAGAGCTGAAAGAGTATAGAGAGATTGCCCAATAACTATTCTTGATAGAGTCACCTATGTCAACCTAATAGAAATAACCATGCTTGAATTTGATATAATTTTGGGTATGGATTGGCTTTATAAGTTCTATGCTACCATAGACTATCGAAACAGGGTAGTAAGGTTTCAGTTGCCAAATAAGTTAGAGTTGAAATGGAAGGGTGTGGTTCAAGTCTAGTTGGCCAAATTGTTTCTCACTTAAAGGACAATAAGGTGATAGCTAAGGGGTATTTGTACCACTTAGTTAGAGTAAATGACTTAGATCAAGAAGTTCCTTCCATAGACTCTGTGTCAATAGTGAATAAGTTCCCATATGTCTTTCCGAAGGATTTACCAGGAATCCCTCCTGAACGTGAGATTGACCTTGGTGTTGATTTCGATCCCAACACCAAGCCAATTTCTATTCCCCCCGTATAGGATGACACCAGCTAAACTCAAAGATTTGAAGTTTCAGTTAAAAGATGTACTTGATAAGGGCTTCATCCAGCCGAACATATCTCCATGGGGTGCTCTAGTGTTGTTCGTAAACACAAAGGATGGAACCCTTAGAATGTGCATCGATTATCGGCAACCCAACAAAGTCACTATAAAGAATAAGTAACCTCTTCCTAGAATCGATGATCTATTTGACCAACTCCAAGGTTAAAGTTTATTTTTTAAGATGGACCTTCGGTCAGGCTATCATCAGCTTACACTATGGCAAGAAGACGTCCCTAAGACAACTTTTTGTACTATATATGGGCATTATGAATTTCTGGTCATGTCATTCGGTCTGACTAACGCACCAGCCGCGTTTATAATGAATAGATTCTTCCATGAGTACCTTAATTCATTTGTCATAGTATACAAAGATGGCATCCTCATATACTCTAGGTCTAGAGAAGAGCATGAAGTACACTTAAGAAAGACATTACAAGTACTCAGAGAACATCAGCTATATGCTAAGTTCAGCAAATGTGAATTCTGGTTGAAATCAGTGACCTTCCTTGGTCATGTTATGACCGACCAAGGTGTAGAAGTTGATCCTAAAAAGGTTGAGGCAGTGAAGAAATGGCAGAGACCCCTTACTCCTTCAGATATTCAAATTTTTCTCGGTTTGGCCAATTATTATCGCAGGTTTGTGGAAGGCTTTTCCACTATTGGTGCTCTATTGACACCCTGATGATGAAGAAGGTAAAGTTTAAGTAGTCTGAAAAATGTGAGAAGAGCTTCCAAAAGCTCAAAGACCGACTCACTTCAGACCCAGTTCTCAGGTTGCCGAGGAATGGTGAAGGGTATGTGGTATATTGTGATGCTTCCCAAGTAGGTTTGGGATGTGTTCTTATGTAGGGTGGAAAGGTAATTGCATATGCTTCTAGGCAGTTGAAAGTCCACGAGAAGAATTACCCTAATCATGATCTTGTTTTAGCTGCTTTGGTCTTTGCATTAAAACTTTGTAGGCATTATTTATATGGTGTACATGTTGATGTATATAATGACCATAAAAGTTTTTAGTATGTTTTTATGCAGAGAGAGTTAAACCTTCGTCAGAGGAGATGGCTAGAGCTGCTCAAAGATTATGATATGAGTGTTTATTACCACCTAGGTAAGTCCAACATAGTGGCTGATGCGTTGAGTCGATTAAGCATGGGCAGCATGTCTCATATTGATGATGAGAAGAAGGACCTGGTTAAAGAGGTATACTAATTGTCTAGATTGGGTGTACGACTGGAAGATGCACCAAATGAGGGTGTTTCGGTTCACTCAAGTTCTGAATCCTCATTTGTTGTAGATGTTAAAGCCAATCAGCATCTCGACCCAGTACTCATGGAGTTGAAAGACTCAGTATTGATTAAGTTGATTGAATCATTTTCCCTAGGAGAGGATGGTGTACCCAAATACCAAAACATGTTATGTGTGCCCAATGTGAACGATTTGAGGTCTAATATTTTTGTAGAAGCTCATGGTTTCATCAAGGTGCCACCAAGACGTACCATGAAGTTAAAGAGATCTATTGGTCGGAAGGCATGAAGAGAGATATCTCTAAGTTTGTGATGGAGTGCTGGATTGCCAACAGGTTAAGGATGAACACCAGCCTTAGGTCTCACTCAGACGATTGAGATTCCAACATGGAAGTGGGAGGCTATCTATATGGATTTTGTGGTAAGTCTGCCAAAGAATAGGAAACTACATGATTCCATTTGAGTTATTGTTGACAGAATGACCAAGTATGCTCACTCCATACCTATGAAGTCTATTTACAAGGCTGAATGTTATGAAAAGCTTTATATTGATGAGATAGTGAGATGACATGGGATTCCTCTGTCTATCATCTCGGATATGGGAGCCCAATTTACTTTTTTTTGGAGATCTTTCCAAAAGAGCTTGGGTACTGATATACCATGGTTTCACGGTATTATTAATACTTTTTCCTTAAGTTTAGTGTGTCCAATATCCTTTTTGTGCTAATTTTTATGTAAAGTTGCTCTTTATTTGCAGGAAATCTGTCTAAAAGATGAATGCGGAGGTTTTTGAGCGAGAAATACAGAAAAGTACCACCTACGGAGCTTGTGACGGTTTATCGTGCCCACGATGGTCCGTAGGTGGCATCGTAGTGCATCTACTGAAGGAAGATGGGAAAGTCTGACCAAGTGTGGGGTTACGGAGTGCGTGATGGACCGTCGTAGACATGACGGCCCGTCCTTCTGGTTCGTCATGAAGATCAGAGAAGTAGTCCCAGTACCCAAATTCCAAGAGTTGAAGTGTTTTGGACCGTAGACCCTCAACAGACCGTTGTGCCTGTGACAATCCGTCATACCTGCCGTCGAGGGTAATGAAGAGAGCAGCAGAAGAAATTACACAAGTAAAGGACGACGGAGTCTATGGCGGTCAATCGTGACCATTACGATCCTTCGCGAGGTCCATCGACCCAGCCGCATTTTGACAAATTTCTAGCTAATAGAGTCCTTATTAATTTAGGTTTTTATTTTTTTTCAAATAGTTCGAAAAACCTCATTTTTGAGGTTACACCCTTGATCATTGTTAGACTATTGATTATTTTTTGGACCCTTTGTGAGACTCTTGGATTTTTTGAGAGTCTTGTAATTGATTTTTGGTGATTTTTGTTGATTAATCAAGCGGACTTTTGGATTTTACTCTTTCTCATTGAAGTAAGTACATGAATTCTTATATCATATATTTGAATATTGTGATTATGACTATGGATAACTAAACTCCATAGCTAGGGTTGTGGGAACCATAGGCGAATAATGAGGTAAAACCTAACTAAAATAACAATTCTAGAATAGTGTCTTGCATGTATTGATAATTCTTTCATTTATAAGTCTTTTTAACGGATGGACAACGTTAGAACTCGCCTTAATGCTACTTGCTGGACAAAGGAGGTAGATAATAGGAAAAGAATTATCAACATAGATTTAGTGTACACTATCTAATAGGCTAGTATTGATTGGTACGAGGTAATAACTTAGTCAAATATCAAATATGATGCTTAATATGAGGTAAAGGTAAGGGTTAGTACAGCAACACACGTAGACGGACCAAGGTGTATAGTGAAATTTTCTAGATGCCAGACCAAGGATTTAGAAATACATAACTTATCACTTTGCATGCAAGATACTAGGAAAGAATTGTTATAGTTAAACTTACGGGGAACACGTAAACCCTAGTTACTTTTATTAATTGATTAAACTCCAACATTTGAAGTTGTTAGTTGTCTCCATCAATTTCGCTCGTTATTTTCATTTATTTAGAAATAGAAAACCCCTCTTTTATCATTTTTGCTTTCCAAGTAATTGGCTGAACAATAGTAATAATAGATTGAAGTTAAGTCTAAACTATTTTCCTCGTGGGAATGATCCCAACCTCACTAGTTGGGTTATTTACTTGACAAGACCGCTTTACTTCTTATTTGAGAAGTAAGTTCGAGCGTATCAGGTACACAGGTGAAGATTAGTGCTGCTTTTCATCCGCAGACGGATGGACAAGTAGAGCGTACCATCCAGACCCTTGAAGACATGTTGAGATCATGTGTTATTAACTTCAAGAGGTGTTGGGATGATCACTTGCCACTAATAGAGTTCTCTTACAATAATAGTTGCGATTCCAGTATTGGGATGGCTCATTTTGAAGCACTATATGGCAGAAGATGTAGGTACGGTTAGGTGGTTTGAGGTAGGAAAATCTCCCACCCTTGTCCCTAATATCGTAGATGAGGCTGTGGAGAAGGTGAGAATGATCAGGGATAGATTTCCTACTGCTTACAGTCGTCAAAAATCCTATGTAGACAACAGAAAGAAAGATCTGGAATTTGAGGTGGGTGATCACGTCTACTTAAAGATATCACCGATGAAAGGGGTGATGAGGTTTTCTAAGAAAGGTAAGTTGAGTCAAAGGTATATAGGTCCTTATGAGATTTTGCAGCAAGTAGGAAATGTATCCTATGAACTGAAGTTACCTCAAGACTTGGCTTATGTTCATCCAGTGTTTTACGTTTCAATGCTTAAGAAGTGTTTAGGTGATCCAGCATCCATCCTTCCTGCTGAGGGGTTAGGAGTTGATGAGAAACTTTCTTATGAAGAGGTTCCAGTTGAAATATTAGATCGACAAGTGAAGCGGCTGAGGAAGAAGGAGGTTGCCACAGTGAAGGTGTCATTGAAGATTCACCTTGTTGAATGACCAACATTCTTGTTTAGTTCTTGGGGTTAGATATACTCTTCCTAAGTCTGGTTTTGTTTAAGAAAACTCTATGTTTTAGTGGATTAGTCGATTTTGGTGTTGTAAGTCCCTAATTGTACCTTTTAATAATTTCACTATATGAGCTAAAATGAAGTCATGTTTGCATTCATGTTGCTGTTTTTGTATAGCGTAAACATGATTTTTGTGTTGCGTGAGTTGTGATGTGCATTAAATTAGGTGTGATTGAGAAGGAAATTTCTCAATCTCAAATGTGAAGCTTCAGGTAAGCTTGAATGTTATGCATCATCCAAATAAGAGTAAATAAGATATTCACAAAAGAGAAAAGCTTAAGCATGTTAAAGTAACTTTCGAAAATCACCCTCTTTGTGTTAAATGGTGTGTAATGTCATTCAGGGACGAATGTTCCTAAGGGGGAGATAATATAACATTCCTGAAAATTATATGTCTACTGAAGATCCCAATAGGTCTTTAAGAATGCGTATTCGGGATACATAGGCATTCCAATGCCCAATATTGAGAAATAATGGGCATAGTATAGAAATTTGGCTAAGGGGTATTAGCCAATTTGTATATAATACCCAAATAAGCAAAATATTGGGCATACTAGAAAATATTGGCTTAAAGGGTGTTAGCCAATTTTCTAAGTACTAGTCTCTGGGTACGTGTGTTGCACTTGTATCCAAGCAAGGGCTGATTCACTGTTATGGTTTCCAACACTTCCAATATTGAGCATAAATTTGTGTAAAAAATCACTAAATTGCAACAAATAGTCAACATGAACCATGAGTCATTTAGTACAAAATTGAACACAAAATATGATTTTAAGACATTAATAATAGAATAAACAGTGAGAAAAACATATTCAATAAAACAGCGGCAGAACTAAGATTTACACTAAAAGGAATTCAAAATATGAAGAACTAAACAAACAAAGGTTCAACATCTACTTTATATATATATATATATATATATATATATATATATATATATATAACTATTTAAACCATATGTATAAATAGTGTAATTTTTCATCGAAGAGGGTTTGAATGAACATTCTCGGCCTTAACTGATTCCCACAATAAAACAAATGGGTCAAGAATGATCCTTTCAACTTCACCTCATATCATTTTCGATAAGATTGTGCTTTGTAATAACAATAAATACATGTGAATAAATTCATTTTCTGATCAGGATCTTTGTGTATCCCATAAAATTATTGTGCCAGGTAAGCTTCTATAATGTTTGAGTCAACTCTAAAAGATAAAGAAGATAATGAAAGTGACCAAAGCACCGATAGAATAGTTATGAGCATGTGCTTGCACGTGTAAGTCTCATGAGACGAGGCTACTACCAAGGTAGATAGGTAGTCTCCTTAAGTCCCTAGTCTTCGAACTATGTCTAGCCAACATAGGAACTAGCCTGTGGTTTCTACCTAAGAGAGCTACGTATGTTTTGATTTCACATTGGCCAGTGATATCACCTCTTTTCGGTGTGGGATAGACACTGAATTTCATGTATAGCTCACATGATTTATGTCGATTAATGCTCAAAACATATTATTGATTTATTATAGCCAGGAGCCACTCCTTTTCGGTGTGAAGTGAACACCTGAGATGTAACGACCTGTTTAGTCGTTTTGAGTAGCAGACTTCAATTCTGGAAAAACTGGCAGAAGCGACGGACCCCATGACGGACCGTCGCAGGGTCTCGTTTTAAAACACTTAGAAAATCTGAAATTGGGTACTAAAAATCGACTCTCTGAACTTCGTAACGAAATGGCAGGACGGACCGTCACAGGTGTGACGGACCGTCACAGACCCTTCAAAGAAATTGAGTCTCTGAAGTCTGTGATGGAGCAGCAGGACGGACCGTCGCAGGCACGACGGGCCGTCACAGACTACGTAATCCCAGTCTAGGTCGGATTTCTTTGTACGTTTTAAGGGACGTTTTGGACTATTCCTACTTTAATTATAAAGTTAGAGGGTTAATGTTAATAAGTCTAATTACTTGGGGGTTAAAAGAGGTAACCTTAAGTTAATTAGTGGGTTATTATTTCCATCTTTATTCTTAATTATATACTAATTAGGATAAAAGAAAGAGGGTTTGAATAAAGAAAATAGAAAGAACAAAGAGAGGGAAGGAGAATCGATAGAGAGAGACGAGAGAAGAGGAAAAACACAAGGCTTTGGGAAATTCTTGCTTGATCACTAGTCTTCGGTGGAGGTAGGTTATGGTTTTCATGCTTTCATAGTAAACTCTTAATAGCGAATGATATATATTGATAGTATTGTAAACCATGCTATGTGCTTAATTGTATGCATGCATGAACGTGATTATATAATTGTGATTATATTAAGCATGATGAAGTTATTGAATCCCAAATCTTGATAAAAACCTAATCTCTTTTTAATAATGATGCCTTGGTAAGGGAGAAGGCTTGATGAACTAAAGTAATAAGATTGATGATGCCTTGGTAAGGGAGAAGGCTTGATGAGTTGATAAATGAGATTAGGGGATAGGATGTCACGAACCGACACGTAGATTTAGGGAATCGGGTGTCACGAATCGTAACGTAGATTTAGGGGATCGGGTTTCACGAACCGACACGTAGATTTAGGGGATCGGGTGTCACAAACCGACACGTAGATTTTAGAGGATCGGGTGTCACGAACCGACACATAGATTTAAGGGATCGGGTGTCACGAACCGACACGTAGATTTAGGGGATCGGGTGTCACAAACCGACACGTAGATTTAGGGGATCGGGTGTCACGAACCGACACGTAGATTTAGGGGATCAGAGTGTCACGTACCGACACAAGAGGATTAATGAATATGAGGGAGCGGAGTGTCACGTACTGACACAACAGAAATAAAGATAATGAATCTTGAAAGATGATAATATACTCAATCTAATGAACATAATTCCCAAATGAGTATGGTATTGAGGCTTGAGTCCTCATGTGTGAACTTGACGGTAATTGTTAATGATATAGTACTTGCTGTTGCTACATGTTGAGTATCATAGTTGATTTTATGATATTACTTTGTATATATTGTTTTCTATTTTGAGTTGGCCGATGATATCTACTCAGTACCCGTGTTTTGTACTGACCCCCTACTTTTATGTTTTCTTCTTTGTTATTTGTGGAGTGCAGCAAACGTGCCGTCGTCTTCAACTCAACAGTAATTCTAGCCAGTCTTCGTCACACCGGATCTTCAGGGTGAGCTAACGCTTCTAGCTTGGACTGGATCTTCTCCTTCATATCTTGATGCCTTGAAGTTCCGGCATGGACTAGCTTTTATGTATTTTTAGATTCTTAGAAACTCTTAGATTTAGTAATTTAATTATAGATGTTCTTGTGATGATGACTTCCAGATTTTGGGAAATAATAGTTATTGAATTGGTTTTTATTAATGAGTTTAAGTCTTCCGCATTATTTTATGATGATATTACATTGAAATGTTAAGGTTCAGATTGGTTGGTTCGCCCACATAGGAGGGTAAGTGTGGGTGCCAGTCGCGGCTCGGTTTTGGGTCGTGACAAACTTGGTATCAGAGCATTAGGTTCGTTGGTCTCATCACACAAGAACGAGTCTAGTAGAGTCTTAAGGAACGGTAGGGGGACGCCTTTACTTTTCTTTGAGAGGCTATAAGACATTAGGAAAATTCCATTCTTTCATTCTTTCTTTCGTGCTATTACTTGGGTCCAATTGGTATCTAGGTGATACAAATTGGTATCTGACCATCTTCACTCTATTTCGCAGATGGTTAGAACTAGAGCAATGACTACGCCAACACCAGCACCAGCGGGACAGGGTGCGTCTGAGCCGGCCACTGGGGCTGTAGCTCGAGGAAGAGCAGCGGCAAGAGGCCGTGGTAGAGGTCGTGGGAGGACGTCCTCTATGGGAAGAGGACGAGCACCTAGTCCATATGATACTGGGGCAGTGACTCCACCACCGACTGAGGAGGTAATAAGAGAAGGGGAGGATGGGGAAAATGAACAAGTGCAGAATGAGGGATTGCCACCCCAGCCTACCCCAGAGATGATAAATCAGGTGCTCGCTTATCTTAGTGGGTTGTCCGATCAGGGTCAGGCACCTCCAGTGTTTTCTGCACCAACACCTCCGGTTTCAGAGGTACAACATGCATCCACTATGGCTCCTCGTAAGGATGCCTCATTGGACATAGGCACGTTTCCACGTCTGACTACTGGGCCTATAATGACAAATGATCAGCATGAAATTTTTAGTAAGTTCTTGAAATTGAAACCTCCAGTCTTCAAGGGTGCGGAATCTGAGGATGCTTACGATTTTCTGGTTGACTGTCATGAGCTACTACACAAGATGAGTATAGTAGAACGGTTTGGTGTTGAGTTCCTGAGTTATCAGTTTCAAGGGAACGCCAAAATGTGGTGGCGGTCACATATTGAGTGTCAACCAACAGAGGCACCACCTATGACTTGGGCCTCATTCTCTAGCTTGTTTATGGAGAAGTATATCCCCCGAACTTTGAGGGATATGAAAAGGGATGAGTTCTTGAGCCTAGAGCAAGGTAGGATGTCGGTCAATGCATATGAGGCTAAGTTTCGTGCATTATCCCGGTATGCCACTCAACTTTGTTTCAGTCCACAAGAGCGGATTCGTCGTTTTGTGAAGGGGTTGAGGTCAGAGTTGCAGATTTCAGCCTTACAGGTAGCGACTACGGCAAAATCCTTCCAAGAGGTGATAGACTTCGTGATAGAGGTGGAAGGAGTGAAGCCAGATGACTTCACCATGACATCGACATCAAAAAGGTTTCGAAAGGGAGGTGAGTTTAATGGTTCTTACTCTAGAGGACAAGGTTCCGGAGGTTACTTAGTTCGACCCATTCAGTCTTCACTACAGACTGTAGTTGGGGGTCCGCCTCAGACCGGTCAACACTTCTCTGAGAGATCTATGCTTGACTCCAGAGAGTGTTATGGGTGTGGGGAGACTGGACATATTAAGAGAAATTGTCCAAAATAGAGTTATAGACCCCCAATGGCTAGAGGTAGAGGTGGTCATGGTACAGGCCGTCATTCTGGAGGACGTGGTGGTCGAGGTAATGGTGGTCACCAAATTGGTCGAGGTGATGGGAAAACTGGAGCCACTACATCACAACATGGTAGGGGCAATGGACAGACAAACGATAGGGCCCATTGTTACGCTTTCCCTGGGCGGTCTGAAGCGGAGGCATTCGATGCTGTCATCACAGGTAATCTTCTGGTTTGTGATTGCATGGCTTCCGTATTGTTTGATCCTGGATCCACATTTTCTTATGTATCTTCCTCATTTGCTAATGGTCTAAATTTACATTGTGAATTACTTGATATGCCTATTCGTGTTTCTACTCCGGTGGGTGAGTCTGTGGTAGTTGAAAAGGTATATAAGTCTTGTTTGGTGAACTTTGTGGGGAGCAACACTTATGTAGATTTGGTTATCTTAGAAATGGATGATTTTGATGTAATTCTGGGTATGACTTGGCTTTCTCCGCAATTTGCGATCTTGGATTGTAATGCTAAAACGGTGACGTTAGCCAAGCCTGGGACAGATCCGTTAGTGTGGGAGGGTGACTACACTTCCAATCCGGTGCGTATCATCTCCTTTCTTCGTGCTAAGAAAATGGTTAGTAAAGGGTGTTTAGCTTTCTTGGCACATCTCAAGGATGACGCTACCCAAGTACCTTTGATTGAGTCGGTTTCGGTGGTCCGTGAGTTTCGGGATGTGTTCCCTGCAGATCTTCCTGGTATGCCACCAGATAGGGATATTGATTTCTGTATCGACCTTGAACCGAGTACTCGCCTCATTTCTATACCCCCTTATAGAATGGCTCCCGCGGAGTTAAGAGAGTTAAGAGCCCAACTTCAAGAGTTGTTAATCAAAGGCTTTATTAGACCAAGTGCATGTCCTTGGGGTGCTCCAGTTTTGTTTGTGAAGAAGAAGGATGGGAGTTTTCGAATGTGTATAGACTACAGACAACTAAACAAGGTAACCATAAAGAACAAGTATCCTCTTCCTCGCATTGATGACTTGTTCGATCAGTTACAAGGTGCTTGTGTCTTCTCTAAGATTGACTTGAGATCCGGTTATCATCAGTTGAAAATACGGGCAACGGATGTGCCAAAGACTGCTTTTCGAACGAGGTATGGGCATTACGAATTTGTAGTGATGTCTTTTGGTCTTACGAATGCCCCTGCTGCGTTCATGAGCTTGATGAACGGGATTTTTAAGCCATATTTGGACCTCTTCGTGATCATATTTATTGATGATATACTGATATACTCTAAAAGTAAGGAGGAACATGAGGAGCATTTGAGAATGGTATTGGAAATGTTGAGGGAGAAAAAGCTTTATGCCAAGTTCTCTAAGTGTGAGTTTTGGCTAGATGCAGTGTCCTTCTTGGGGCACGTGGTTTCAAGGGATGGAGTGATGGTGGATCCTTCTAAAATCGAGACAGTGAAGAATTGGGTAAGACCTACTAATGTGTCAGAAATAAGGAGCTTTGTTGGGTTAGCTAGCTACTACCGCCGATTTGTCAAGGGATTCTCTTCTATTGCTTCCCAACTGACGAACTTGACTAAGAAGAATGTTCCATTTGTATGGTCGGACGAGTGTGAAGAAAGCTTTCAGAAGCTCAAGACTTTGTTGACTACCGCACCATTCTCACCTTGCCAGTGGAAGGTAAGAATTTCATTGTCTATTGTGATGCATCTTATTCGGGTTTGGGTGCAGTGCTAATGCAAGAGAAGGATGTGATTGTTTATGTTTCAAGACAATTAAAAGTGCATGAACGTAACTATCCAACTCATGATTTGGAATTGGTCGCGGTAGTGTTTGCATTAAAGCAATGGAGACACTATTTATATGGGGTTAAGTGTGAGGTCTATACGGATCATCGTAGCCTACAGTATGTCTTTACTCAGAAAGATTTGAACTTGAGACAGAGCAGATGGATGGAACTATTGAAGGACTACGACATCACTATTTTGTATCATCCGGGGAAGGCGAATGTTGTAGCGGATGCTTTAAGTAGAAAGGCGGGAAGCATGGGAAGTCTAGCTCACTTGCAAGCTTCTAGACGCCCATTGGCTAGAGAGGTTCAGACTCTAGCTAATGACTTGATGAGATTAGAAGTAAATGAGAAGGGAGGATTGTTGGCTTCTGTGGAGGCAAGATCTTCCTTTCTTGACAAGATTAAGGGAAGACAGTCTGATGATGAGAAACTGCACAGAATCCAAGATAAGGTATTGCGAGGAGAGGCTAAGGAAGCACAAATCAATGAGGAAAGTGTTTTGAGGATCAAGGGAAGGGTATGTGTACCCTGCGTCGATGATTTGATCAACACTATTCTGACAGAGGCTCATAGTTCAAGGTATTCGATACATCCGGGTGCAACTAAGATGTACCGTGACCTAAAGCAACACTTTTGGTGGAGTAGAATGAAGCGTGATATTGTGGATTTTATTGCCAAATGTCTGAACTGTCAACAAGTAAAGTATGAACACCAAAGGCCCGGAGGAAAACTTCAGAGAATGCCCATTCCGGAATGGAAATGGGAGAGAATCGCAATGGACTTCGTGGTTGGTCTTCCAAAGACGATGGGTAAGTACGACTCTATTTGGGTGATTGTTGATAGGTTAACTAAGTATGCTCATTTTATTCCGGTTAAGGTGACTTACAATGCCGAGAAGTTAGCCAAGATCTATATCTCAGAAATCGTTCGATTGCATGGGGTTCCACTATCCATCATATCAGATAGAGGTACGCAGTTTACTTCCAAGTTTTGGAGAACATTGCATGTTGAATTAGGTACTAGGTTGGACCTTAGTACCGCGTTCCATCCTCAGACCGATGGTCTGTCTGAGCGAACGATTCAAGTGTTGGAGGATATGCTTCGCGCATGTGTGATAGAGTTTGGAGGCCATTGGGATAGCTTCTTACCCTTAGCGGAGTTTTCATACAATAATAGCTATCACTCAAGCATTGATATGGCTCCATTTGAAGCATTGTATGGTAGGAGATGTAGGTCCCCCATTGGTTGGTTTGATGCATTCGAGGTTAGACCTTGGGGTACTGATCTTTTGCGGGATTCGATAGAGAAAGTGAAATCTATTCAAGAAAAGCTTCTAGCGGCGCAAAGTGGGAAAAAAGAATATGCAGATCGAAAGGTTAGAGACTTAGAGTTCATGGAGGGTGCACAAGTCTTGTTGAAAGTTTCGCCAATGAAAGGGGTGATGCGGTTTGGTAAAAGAGGCAAGCTAAGCCCAAGGTACATTGGTCCCTTTGAAGTACTTAAGCGAGTAGGGGAGGTGGCTTATGAGTTAGCCTTGCCTCCAGGGCTGTCCGGAGTGAATTCGGTATTCCATGTGTCTATGTTGAAAAGATACCATGGGGATGGAAACTACATTATCCGTTGGGATTCAGTTCTGCTTGACGAGAATTTGTCTTATGAGGAGGAACCTGTTGCCATTCTAGATAGGGAAATTCGCAAGTTGAGATCAAGGGAGATTGCATCCATCAAGGTGCAATGGAAGAATTGGCCGTTGAAGAAGCAACTTGGGAGAAGGAGGTCGATATGCGAGAAAGATACCCACACCTGTTTACAGAGTCAGGTACTCCTTTTCGCCCTTGTTTTCCTTCTTGTGATCGTTCGGGGACGAACGATGGGTAAATTGGTATCTATTGTAACGACCTGTTTAGTCGTTTTGAGCAACAGACTTCAATTCTGGAAAAACTGGCAGAAGCGACGGACCCCACGACGGACCGTCATGGGCACGACGGACTGTCGCAGGGTCTAGTTTCAAAACACTTAGAAAATCTGAAATTGGGTACTGAAAATCGACTCTCTGAACTTCGTAACGAAATGGCAGGACGGACCGTCACAGGTGTGATGGACCGTCACAGACCCTTCAGAGAAATTGAGTCTCTGAAGTTTGTGACGGAGCAGCAGGACGGACCGTCGTAGGCGCGACGGGCCGTCACAGACTGTGTAATCCCAGTCTGGGTCAGATTTCTTTGTACGTTTTAAGGGACATTTTGGACTATTCCTACTTTAATTATAAAGTTAGAGGGTTAATGTTAATAAGTCTAATTACTTGGGGGTTAAAAGAGGTAACCTTAAGTTAATTAGTGGGTTATTATTGCCATCTTTATTCTTAGTTATATACTACTTAGGGTAAAAGAAAGAGGGTTTGAATAAAGAAAATAGAAAGAACAAAGAGAGGGAAGGAGAATCGATAGAGAGAGACGAACGAAGAGGAAAAACACAAGGCTTTAGGAAATTCTTGCTTGATCACTAGTCTTCGGTGGAGGTAGGTTATGGTTTTCATGCTTTCATAGTAAACTCTTAATAGCGAATGATATGTATTGATAGTATTGTAAACCCTGCTATGTGCTTAATTGTATGCATGCATGAACATGATTATATAATTGTGATTATATTAAGCATGATGAAGTTATTGAATCCCAAATCTTGATAAAAACCTAATATCTTTTTAATAATGATGCCTTGGTAAGGGAGAAGGCTTGATGAACTAAAGTAATGAGATTGATGATGCCTTGGTAAGGGAGAAGGCTTGATGAGTTGATAGAATGAGATTAGGGGATCGGGTGTCACGAACCGACACGTAGATTTAGGGGATCGGGTGTCACGAACTGACACGTAGATTTAGGGGATCGGGTGTCATGAACCGACACGTAGATTTAGGGGATCGGGTGTCACGAACCGACACGTAGATTTTAGGGGATCGGGTGTCACGAACCGACACATAGATTTAAGGGATCGGGTGTCACGAACCGACACGTAGATTTAGGGGATCGGGTGTCACAAACCGACATGTAGATTTAGGGGATCGGGTGTCACGAACCGACACGTAGATTTAGGGGATCAGAGTGTCACGTACCGACACAAGAGGATTAATGAATATGAGGGAGCGGAGTGTCACGTACCGACACAAGAGAAATAAAGATAATGAATCTTGAAAGATGATAATATACTCAATCTAATGAACATAATTCCCAAATGAGTATGGTATTGAGGCTTGAGTCCTCATGTGTGAACTTGACGGTAATTGTTAATGATATAGTACTTGCTGTTGCTACATGTTGAGTATCATAGTTGATTTTATGATATTACTTGGTATATATTGTTTTCTATTTTGAGTTGGTCAATGATATCTACTCAGTACCCGTGTTTTGTACTGACCCCCTACTTTTATGTTTTCTTCTTTGTTATTTGTGGAGTGCAGCAAACGTGTCGTCGTCTTCAACTCAACAGTAATTCTAGCCAGTCTTCGTCACACCGGATCTTCAGGGTGAGCTAACGCTTCTAGCTTGGACTGGATCTTCTCCTTCATATCTTGATGCCTTGACGTTCCGGCATGGACTAGCTTTTATGTATTTTTAGCTTCTTAGAAACTCTTAGATTTAGTAATTTGATTATAGATGTTCTTGTGATGATGACTTCCAGATTTTGGGAAATAATAGTTATTGAATTGGTTTTTATTAATAAGTTTAAGTCTTCCGCATTATTTTATGATGATATTACATTGAAATGTTAAGGTTTAGATTGGTTGGTTCACCCACATAGGAGGGTAAGTGTGGGTGCCAGTCGCGGCTCGGTTTTGAGTCGTGACATGAGATGTATTCACCTTAGCCGGGAATCACCCCTTTTCGGTGTGGGATAGACACTGGATTTCATGAGTAGCTCACATGGTCTAGATTTATTTTAATCGGTGAATCACCTCTTTTCGGTGTGGGGTTGGCACTGAATTTCATGTTATCTCGCATGATCTTACTTCTAAAGATGTCTTTATGAAAGCAAGAAAGAATGATGATGGAACATATATTAAGAGTGAGCTATGAAGAAGAGCTTAAGCATGTTAATTGCTAATATCAATACTTATGAAGTTTCAGCAAATAATGGGCAAGGCCAAATAAGATTGGTTTATAATGACTTCTTATATGATTTCAATAAAGGAAATTAGAAACACAATGACAACTAATAACCTCATAACTTCCCTAACAAGAAAGTAATGAAACAAATGGCATAGCTAATAGAAACTGGCGTATGAACTGTTAATGAATACATTGAGTAACGAATGACTCATTGTAAGGTAGTGAAATCTTTCCTCAGTCCTTGGATTACTTACTAGATTTATTGTGGGTATGGGACTACAATGAATCATTGCACTTGTTAGTAAAACATAGGACTAAAGTAATTATTAAGCTACACAACAACAAGAAGAAAAAAATGAAAATAAAACTGAAGTATAGGAATGGGAGCTCTCGGGTTGGGGGTTATTAAATTTTTGAATTCTCGCCCGAGTGATTCTAAAATTATGTTGATGATTCTAATGTCTTGTAATCACATAGAAAATGAGTTGTGTACTTTGAATGCATTAAAATACATCATATTCATACCATAATTTGCAAATAACGAATTACGAAGTCTAGTGAAGTCACTTTCCAGAAATGGCATGTTGTTTAGGAAGAACTTTCCTTGATCATGCATAGCCTTATGTGTATGTGTGCATACACCCGTACTTAGTACAAGTGGGTACTAACCCAATATAATTTACTATTTTAATAGGTGCAGGTCAAAGAGCAGATTGAAGATTCATTGCAGCGGTTTGGACATCCGCGTTCTTCAGACCATTTGGTAGGTCCGCTTGATTTCGAGGATGCTATAGTTTTTGGTCTAGCGTTAGTTTTAGACATATCTAGTGGATGTTGTACCTACCGTTTCTTTCATAGTTTTATTCGAAGCTTTGTAATAAGGTCGTTTTGGCAATGTACTATGATATGTTATTCCTTCATTTGAACTGATTCCGTATTTATTAGATGGTTGTTTCTTTACTTTGAGCTTAGTATATGATGTAACTATGTAATAACTATATGAAGTCTATGTACACTTCATACTTTTTAAAAAGTTTTAGATTTTTCGCTAAAATTAACCATATGAATGTGATGAATGCAAGAAGAAGCTTGTCTGCGACCTCTGAGAGGTCAACGACGCCGGTTGCGACCTGGATTCCAGAATTCAGGTCGTGACAATTAATATATGTATGCATCTCTATTCACTTGTTTGTTATTGTAATTTTAGTATACTATTAATATACGAAGTTCATACCATATGAATTCATCATTTTAAAATATCAAGTGGGTTTCAATGTACCATTATTGGAAGGAATGTGTATGAAATATAATCAATACTGACATGAACATTACTACACTTGTATTCACTATTTCATTATAGCAATGAGATTCCAAACTGCACCCTTTTGGATGAAATATGTATCAAATATGATTAATATATGTATGAATTTCTCTTCACTTTTTTATTGTTTTAATTCCAGTATACTATCAATATACAAAGTTTATACCATGTGAATTTATCATTTTAAAATATCAAATGACTTTCAACCTACCTTCATTGAATGGAATATGTATGAAATCTGATCAATAATTACATGAACTTACTGCACATTTCGATTTGTTTATTTTTTTCATGATTATTGTTTTAAACTTAAGTATGAGTTTCATTAACTGTGTGTATTGAATGAATTACTAAATATGAATGTTATTTGACTGTGTGTATTGAATGAATTACTAAATATGAATGTTATTTGAAATTGGTTTTATTGTTGGTATAAATATGTTTGATATACAATGAAGTTAGTATTGGAATGAAACTTTAATAAAATTGATATAAAGTGCGTTTCAATGTTATTTGTAGTTGGACAATATTCAAAAATCAAATTAATCAAATACTAATAATACCAAATGCACTCCATAAACAAAACATGTGTTTAATAGAAAAAACAAATTTGATACTGTCTTTTTGTTGTGTCCAACTTGACGACATCTACTGTAAGTAACTTTTGACCTTTTAAATTTTACATCATCAAATCCTTTTCAGCGTTCAAGTTATGGTTTTCCTATTGATCTCGTTAAGCCGGTTGACATCAATTTAAGCTCTGAAATATAACTTGGTGTATTGCATGTACTCTTGCAGGGGATAGGTTCAACAGAGATGACACACACATCTTTGAAATTCTTCATGCTATAAAAAACATAACAGAAATCTGATTCACGTAGTTTTCTAGTATCTAAGATCTGTAATTACATGACCACATGGTATCTCATTATGTTGAAATATCATGTAACTACACATCTTTGTGTTTAAGTTTACTATGTACTTCGTTGGCCCTTCAACAACAACGTCCATATCAACCGTTGATGATATCACCTTACACACAACATCAATGCTCATTAAAAAATTGTTCCAAAAAATAAAATATTAAAAATTAGAAACTAAAATACATTTAATTATTATTGAGTAGATGAAAAAACATGTCCTCATACTTCTTGACAAAGCAATACTTTTCTGGAGCTTAAGATCATATTTTTTTATCAACTCAAACCTTGTTTTTGCAGCTTTCTCGTTGTGCTTATGAATCCATCTTTGAACTATTACGCCCATAAATTCAAGAAGTGAAATCAGTGGCAATCTCCTTGTTATCATGTTAACATTTTTCAATGACTCGGTATGATTTAAGTCATGGTTCATGTTCTCTTACATTTTGAATAAGCCCTTGACCATTTGCTATAATCGATATTATAGAAATAAGCTTTTATTCTCAAAATTTTCTGGTCTATTCTGCTCATAGTCGCCTCACACTATTGCTTTGTATAAGCCTTTGCCATTGTAAATGATAACTTCTTCAAATGATCAGTATTCCTATGGAAGTTCTTGAATACATTACAACATAAGTGTCATATGCAAGCAAAATGTTTGATTTGAGATATACTCTCGCAGTTCCTTTCGATATACTCTCGTTTCAATATGACATAAAACACATGTTTTTCTTACTCTATATGATTTCCTTAACTATTCAAAGAACTATGTCCATGAAGCATCATTCTCAGAATATACTATCGTGTAAACCAGTGAAAGAATATGACATGATGCAGTATTTTAAAAAAAATATCATAAAAATTTGATATATACTTTATATCATATGTTATTATAGGGTATAAGTTAAAAATATATGTGATCAAAAAATATCTCCTGGATCATGATGCTTGCAGTCAACATTGTAACACCATATGGACCATTTAAAGTCGCCCCATCGACAACTACAACAGGCCTACAATACTCTCATCCTCTAATACATGTTTTTAATGCAAAAAAAAAATGCATATAAGAATTTATCACATTCTCTCCTTTCTAATTTCAAAATAGATCCATGATATGTTTGCTCCAATATGTATAGATAACGTGAAAGTTTTTTACATTGTTTCAATTAATTATATAATTAGAATCTGTACATTATAAAATAACAAATATATCAATTGCATACAATAGGATATCTAATTGAATATAGAAAGGGTATTAATTGAATACAAAAATGATACACACTGAAATACCAATTAAACTCAAATTACACATAGAATAGATATAAAATGGATATAGAAAGGATACCAAATAGATAATGGGAATTCATTCTGTAAAAAAAATGCACGTTAAATTTTTTCGTTTGTATTCACAACATTTCATTCATGAAATTAAATACATAGTTTAGATCGTAAATTATCTGATAATTTGGCATATGAATCGGTCAGATCTTTATGCACCAATTTTATCGCTTTTTCTTTAGCTCTCCATGCATGCATGTATGTCAGCGCAACATCATGCACTTTTAACATGTCTTCCGCTACATCTTTTGGAGTGTATATGATCGAAGGAGCAATAAACTTATCCATTATTAAAACAACTACAACGTCAGTTATTCCCTGACGTCTTGTATACACTCTATCTCTAACGGAACATGTGTGTTCAGCACTGTACTTTCTGATTTTGAATAACTTTGATTTATTCAAACATGATGATCTCAATCCAGGAACAATTATCAGCATGCCACTTACGGTAGTTACTGTTTCACAAATAAGAAAAGATACATTAAAAACTTATATACCAAATTCACTAAAAAATAAATACAATTAAAACAATCAAATAAATCTTTACCAAGATGAATTAGAACGAGATACACGAAAATTAAATTTTTTGACAACTCCAAGATGTTGCATCACCTCCATAAGTATTTCTATATTCTTGTAATTTGATTCTCAACTACAAATAAGTTAGAATAGTCACTTATTGCATCATTTTCTTCATCAGTATTTTTATCGACATCTCCGTTTAAATTCACTCCTATCAAGCGGATGGAGTTATGCACAATGAATATTTCGTAAAGAAATCTAAACTAGTTTTTTTTTATCTTAAAAAACTCTCACATCAACATCATTGTGAATACTAACATGTGGACACCTATCACTAACTATATATTTTATCTCAATTTCGTTAATATTAATATCTATCTTAAGCTGCGATGTTATCGCAATTACTAGACCACTATAAGACTAAACACATCATATATGATCTCCTCCATGTGAAAATCGACATATTTTTCTGTTTCATTACAATAAAATAACAATTAGTATAACATAATACAAATCAATTACAATAAAAAATTTCACATTTCATATTCACTTAATACACATTTCATACAATAAAATTTCAAAGACAATACAACTTTTATCGTTAAATATCATCTAAACAGCGCTTTTCAAAACAGAATTCATACAAAGAAAATAATATTTCATAATAATATTTTATTATACACATTTCATACAATAATATTCCAAAAAAATAATACAACTTTCATCATCAAATATCATCCTAAAAGTGCTCTTCAAAACAAAATTCATACAAAGAAAATAATATTCCACATTCACACCCAATTAATATGTATTTCATACAATAATCATCACGTTTATCAAATTTATACGATTTTCATTTCAAATAATGTATCTCTGTCACAAAAACATATCAACAAATGGCAAAACCTAAATAATATTCAAAAAAAAATCTCAAATAGCATAACAACTTAAAACATTTTTCGTACATTTCGTCAAAATTCTAAATATCTTTTGTTACACATTATTAAACACAATGTAATGTCAATTTTATTAGATTTTACTATCAAATTAACTGAACATCATACATTTAATTTGTATTTTCTAGAAAAAAATATTACTCAATTTTTTAATTTTATTAAAACAAAAAACATATATACTGAATTATTCATATACAACACCACTTTCTTACTATATCATGTTTTTGATAGTATACAAACTTACCAGAATGTGTTATGAAATAAAACTAACAAAAATTGTTTTATGAACAAAAATTCTCAAAAACGTGAAAATTTCGACCATTCATTAAACAATAATAAATATCAACCTGAAGGATCCCACCTTCCACTATGTTTAATTAATATTGATATATTGTTATCCATCACAACAAAATCAAGATTTTACAAAAAAAAAAAAGATAAAAAAAACTTCAATTACGCTAGATCGAGATTAATTTTTGTACAAATTTGAAAAGAGATAAATGTGATTAAAAAGAGAGTACAAAATCAGAATTTATTTTTTAGCTGATTTTAGCGATTTAAAGAAACTAAATAATCTAATTATTTTGAATTTGTTAGTTCGTGATAATTATTGATTATCTATTATCAATTAAAATTAAATTAACCCCCATATATTTTTATTTTTATTTTTTATTATTTCTAAAATGTTTTTTTAGTAATATTACTATGTGTGTGTTTATATATATATATATATATACATATACACACACACACATACTAGATAAGTCTAGTCCGTGCTTGCATAGGGGACCAATAGTATAAATATCCAAAATTCTTTTTGGGTGCTTGATTACAGTTAGCAAGATATGAGATATTACTCGAGAATATGAGTTTGATTTAGCAACAAACATTTATATTTTATTTTAATTGTTCATTCTAATAATATGATTGTATATATTTTAAGTCAGATAAATTATGAATATTATCCTACTGATTTCACGAAAAACATCCAAAGGACAAAAAATCATATCAACTATTCTTCTTCCTCATAATTAGTGGTACTTCCAATAGTATTCAATGATCTTGGGAATAAAATTATTTAATGTTTTCTTAATTTAGTAAGGTGGATAACTAATTTTAGTTTTGGATGAATTTTTCCTCTTGAGAATTAGTGGTACTTCTAATAGACCTCTTCATAAAACTTCTCTATGGCCGACATAGACCATGTGAGCTAACATGGAATCCAGTATCATCCTCTCACATCAAAAGGAGGGTGTCCTACATAATTTGATCTTTAGATTTAATAAACCGACATAATTGATTTAGTTTTCTTTTAATGAAAATCAAACGAAACCGACCTATGTACACCCTAACGGTGGGCATAAAGGATAAGTGTAAAGAAGCTGAAAATGACACAAATACCCTCTAATTCAATCTTTATTCCATGAAGTACTCGCGTTAATGGAGACACATGCTTATTCACTCTTCTATATAGACTAGAAAACATAGCCCGTGCCTACATGGGCCTAATGTGAAAAATGCTTTTGCGTACTAATTGAGTAAATGTTTAGAAGTCACAACATAACATTAGTAATTAGAAGTTGATTTACAGGTGTATAACATAAGTTACAAGCATAATACTAAGATTAAAAAGCAATCTTATTATATTTTTATATTTTGAAGGTATTTGTTAAGGATCTAAGTTTTATGGATAGCAATGCATTGTATTGAAGGTTAGCTGAGGCACACCACTTTCGATTTTAAATATAAGATTTTAGACCTGTTACATAAGTAGAAAAGGTGAAAATAATATTTATAAAAATATAAGATTGCAAAAAGAATTAAACCACATTAGTTGAAATGGTACCTAAATATGTTGTTAAAGAACCGTATTTCTATTTCGTTTCATTTAAGAAATTATTGATCATTGGCGATGGAATATGACAACTAAATGAAGCTAATTTATCCTTCTTTATAACTTTTTCAGTCATTTCACATTGACATATTCATTCTTAATATCCTCCTATTTAAAGACATAAATAATATTACAAATTTATTTTTTAATTCAAGATTTTACCCTATATATAATTTAATTAATTCAAATATTTAAAATTCTAGAAAATGTCCATAATTCTAGAAAGTGTATATCTAATGAATATTTTACAAGTCATTAAAATATAGATAAAATGGAGATATCATATGAAGAACAAAACAAAATAATTTGAACATCAGTAAATTATACTTACTTAGGCATAAATAGCTTGTGATGATGTCAATTGAAGAACCGTTTTCGTATTTCGCCTGCAAGACAGTGATTTTTCGACAAATAACAAAATGTTTGCTTGCTTCTTTTGTCCAAGCACGATTACATCTAAATAGTAAATACACATAAGAAAATCAATGAGAAAAATAGAAAATAATAGGGCCATGAAAGAAGAGACATAAGCAAACAAAGGGAATGATGAACCGAAAAAATAATGGTATATAAGAAAAAAATTCTGTACAAATAGCTCAAATTTCCATCATGATCAAAAGAAAAATTCTTGTTGTTCTAGGATTTCAATAATCTTAAAAGATTAATCAAAATTAGTATTCTTTTCGTCCATTAATAAAAGATTAATCGAAATTAGTGTTGTTCTCAGTTTGTAAATTTTAAATTTTAATAGCCATTTCAGAATCAAAATTTCTCCTAACCCAAAACAGAATCTTATAGATCTTGTAATTCAATGTAGCATAGTGAGATAACAAAATTAAATTGGGTTCCTTCATTGAAAATTATCTAAGATTAATTAAAAAAGGAGGAGGTAATTACCACTCACTTACTTTTTCAACACAAGGAAAAAAAAAACATTTTAAAGAAGGAAGAAAAAAAAACAATGCATAGGTAAAAAGCTTTAAAATGCCCCGTGTTCATCTTCACATTGAAGACACGTACATGAGAATAGGCAGCACTCTTATCAATTGAGTTTAACTAACTACAACGCCTTTATTTTGAAATTAATTGACGTAGAAGCAGACATGTTGAAAAAATGAAAACTGTCTCTTCTTAATAAACCAAAAAAATATAAATATAAATATAAATAAATATATAATATATATTAGCAGTATATAATAAATAAAATAAAAAAAATATAATAAAAACATGGTTAAAATGGTTGGCCAAAAAGAGGACCAACCCCAACCTCATTTTTATCATCGAATGGTCTGTATTGGCTCAAACTATAGTAGATCCCCCAGGCGAGAAGCCATCTCCCGTCTCTGTAGAGCGAGGGTTTAGCAAAACCCCAAACATGGCTTCGAGGTTCATCTCCCTCCTCGGAACTCCATTTCCCACATTCCTCAATCACCTACGATGCCCCTCTTTCCTCCATCTTCGTCGTTTGGCATGCGGTTCTCGTCGCTTCACAGCCTACAGTCACCCCCACATATCTCCTCTTTCACCCTCTCAACAACAATTCCACGCCCAACCCATCAATAATAACACCCCACTCGACTCTTCTTCTTCTTCTTCTTCTTTTACCTCTCACCCTTGGCCTGAATGGCGTAGCTTAATTACTCTTCTTACTGGCAATGACCAGCTACCTCCTGCAGTGGAGGACTCTGACTCCTTCGTCACATACGAGGAGTTGTCCCAAGACTTCCTTCGTGCTGCTACCCTCTGCTTAGATTTTGCACGGGAGCGCCCAAATTTCATAGGGTTTGATTTAATATCTTAAATTTTATGTCTCTCTCTTTGGGAAGTCCCAACAATGTTACTTTTCTTAAGAACTGAAATAGTATATGACATAATTAATAGAGGTTATAGGACTAACTTGGTTTGCAGCATGAACAAGTGTATTGGTTACTTATTGGTTGTTAAGTAATGATTCAGAAAGAATCAACTGGAGTTAGGACAGAGAGAGTGAGAAACGGAAGTAAATAATCAAAGGATATATGTAGATATGACATTTTCCTTTGACTAAAGTTGTGTAGGAGGGTATTATTTGGAAGTATTTTGTGCATCTCTATGCGAGTATGTATGCTGAAGATCAATATCTTGTATATCACTTATTCATCTAAATTTACTAATTATCAAATCTTGAAATTTGTAGATGTTTGATTTCTGAAATGTCTATGCCAAGAAAATTTAGCACTTCTCTGAAATATAAGTTCTGTCCTAAGCACTTCGTTTTTTGACAAAACACTGAAATGTAGGTTTCAGATATTTGTAAGATAAAATAAACATTACTTTCATCTTTGTGTGCATCTGTTTCATGTAATGCAGGTTGCTTTCAAGGAGGGATATTGAGGCTGTTGTATCAAATGGGACACCATTTTTGTTCAAAGGTGCTCTGGAAACGGCAAGAAGAATGAGGGCATTCTTGGGTATTGACGGGAGCACTGTAAGCACAATCTATTCTTATTTTACAGTATAATATAGTATTCTGTTGTCGTTACAATGGTTCCTTCATCAAATTATTTAATTTGAAGGATTTGTACATATTAGAAGAAGGATTACTATAAGACTTACTTAGTCCAATCAATTTGGAAATAAGCTTAAGGGTTCAGTTACATTTGTGGACATTATATCTATTTAAAATAATTTTACGTTTTGATTACAAACTAAGCAAAGTTGGATCGATTCAGGGTTGAGCTTCCTTTTGATGACCTCAACTAAGCTCAAAGCTAAACTACTTAACTTGATGAGACATTTTTGATACTTGAGCTTATTAAGATATAGTAAGGTAATTCTATTTGTGAGTGTTGGTAGAACTTAAGTTGATGCCCAATTTTTACTTTGGTTGAGGCTAGGGAATGCTTCATTTGGTGCCTTACAATCCTGTTTACTGCAATCATAATAGCATCCATGATCTGCGTGCCCTTAAAAAATGCCATCTGATGTGCATGTACCAGTTTCAATAAATACCATCTAATGTGCATCTACCAGTTTTGAGAAGACCTTTTTCAGCCTTTGAGTCAACAATTTTGAGTTGATCTTGTATGTGCTACCTATTAAGCTAATATGCTACCTATTGGCCCCCAATTCTTTTGGGATCAAGGTTATGAAGGTGGCATTGAACTCCTTTCAAAAAATTGTCTGATTACAAAAGTTTTGAACTGCTGCCACTACTTCTTTGCTAACTATCTCCCAGCAACTGGTGAAAAATTCCATGGTGAATCCATCCGGTCCAGGTGCCTATGAATCCCCTGCAAGAATGATTGCAGAAAATCCTCTGTTTTCACTATAAACTCTAATCCTCTGTTTACACTATAAACTCTAATGCTCTGTGATATCTAAAAAAAAGTTGTAATCTGTCGAAGGGTTTGTGTGATATTTCATTGCCGATTGGTTTCCTTCTTTAAGATGGAAGTGAACGCCTAGGTATGACTTCCAAGTTGTCTTTGTTTTTAAAATTGAAGAGCTTTAGGTACTACTTAGACTTAAAAATAGGTGTCTTATGATGTAACTGCTTTGTTTATTGACTTTGTTTTTTTTCCTTTGAATTAATCCTCTAGGAAGTAATACATCTGGCCAAAGTAATCTCTAAGCTATCCTATGTCTTGTAATTTGCTTCTTACACCTCTTGACTATTCCTTGACCCCTTGGAGAAAACTGAAGGAAATACTATACTGAGCTTGCATCAACAATTTTTCTCTTTACATTTTTTTGTTGAGTTACTGAAATAGCTTTACTTTCAAGTACACATCTGATATAGGGTTGCTGAACATTGTTTTTTCCTCTTACTTTTAGTTTGTTTTTGAAATTTTATCTTGATTGAAATATCAGGTGCTGGATCATGGCAACGCTAACACGGTTGATCTCATGAAATACATATTATGTTACGCGAGTAAACCCTCTGTTTCTTCAGAAAAAAACTCCCTCTATAGCAGGGACCTTATAGAATCATCTTGCCGGAGTCTTTTGCGTGAGTTGGTTGAAGTGAGCTGCGGAGCTCCAGCAGTCAACCTGCCTCCTGCAGAGCAATATGATTTTTCAGGTAGATATGGACAAACACCAAGGCCTATTAGACAAAATATTGTAATGAAGAGAGGCGACTGGATATGTCAAAAGTATGTACAATTGTCTTGTTCTGGCCTTTCTTGTTTCTAAAATTTTATTGGTTTTTAGTCTGTTACTATTTTCAGCTTTGTGGCCCCATATTCTTTTTAGGAAACAAGGGCAATTCCACTGTTAGTGACCCTTTATTTTCTTTGGTGAATTCCATTAGGACATGAGAAACATTTAACTCTCCTATTAACATTCATACGTTAAAGATATATCTTGAGGAGATGAGAGAAATCCCTGTTTTTTTGATAAGCAAGAAATCCGTCTGTGACCCGCCCTTTGGACCAAGCCCCCAAGGCCTAGCTCGAGTGGCAAAAGGTGGAAGGTTTGTGGTCGCAGGTTCAAGCCCCATACCATGCAAAACGAAGCCCGATATTTTAGTGGAGAAGGGTTAGAAGGGCGGGTCTATTTTCCACTGTTTCAAAAGACATGTTACAGAATGTGGGACTTTTTACCCAGCCAATGTGGGACTTCTACCCATTCTAACTCTCCCTTCACGCCCAGGCCCAATTGGAGCATGGGTTGAGAGCCCAAATGGGGATGGACCTGGCTCTGATACAATGTAAAGATATGACACAAGATATGATACCTGAGCGTAACTCAATCCCAAAAGCTAGCTCATGAGGAGAGGATTGCCAAAGTCCATATAATGAGACCACTAGTCCATTCCCCAACTAACGTGGGACTTGTTACCCACTCTATCACACTTTTGTTGTCTTTCAAGCTATTTCTTTCATATACTTCTAGCTCTAGCTCTACCAAATAAGGGAATGTGCTGAACCCAAAGTAAAGTTATTTCTGTCCTCCTTCCCTTATTCTAAAGCTTGTTAATTTGTTGGTTCTTGTACTTTGATGATCTTTAACGGTCTAAGTCTGCATGATATTGAACAGGTGCAATTTCATGAACTTTGCAAGAAACAACAAATGCCTTGAATGTGAGGAACCTAGACCAAGGAGACAGCTGACAGGCGGGGAGTGGGAATGCCCTCAGTAAGCACTAATAAGTCTCTTGTTTATGTATTTCAGTCATTAGCTCTATTCAAATCATTATCATGTAGGACATGTTTTTTATTATAATGTTGATATCGCAGATGTTATTTCTTCAACTATGGGAGAAATGTTGTCTGTCTGAGATGCGACTTCGGACGACCAGCTGGGGCTTCACCTAGAACTACCCACTCCAGTGCGGAGGATGGGTATAATGGGAACTCTGCGTATTCAAATGGAATGGATCTTAAGTTGGCTGAGAATGAGGAGAAGGCACAGCGGTGGTTTTCTAAGATTTCTCAGATGAAGAATGCCTCTGATATGGATAGTGCAGCAGCTGACGAAGACTTCCCTGAAATAATGCCACCGAGGAAAGGAGAAAATAAGTTTGTTGTTAGCACAAGGAAAACACCCTTGGAAAGGAGGTTGGCCAACACTCAGTACGAAAGAAACTTTGGTTACAATGGTATCCCAGAAGGCAACACTTTGACTGGTGGTGCACATAGTGTCCTTGCCACGTCAATGAAGCAGAATATGGATCAAAATTCTGGAACAAGTCATAAGGGCGTTGCTGCAGACAAAAATAGCGAGTCGGTCATTCAACATAGTGGAAGAGGTTCTAACTATGTTCCTTTTGTGCCATTACCAAAAGACATGTTTCAGAAAAATAATCCAACTTCAGTGATGGATGAGAAAGTAAAGGAAGAAGTTGGTGTCTCTCACACTCCTGAGGTCAGTCACCAAACATGTTCAGCAAGTCTTGGCAATGACTTTGGGAAGTCCATGGAGAAGTTCCAGTCAAATGATCTACTCAGTGAGGAGAAAGAGAGAGAACAAGCTGAGAAGTCAGAAAGTTGGTTCAAGAAAATCGCGGAGCTGCATGATGTCAAAGACTTATCGAGTTCCATCTCCGATGATGACTTCCCAGAGATTATGCCAATGCGTAAAGGAGAAAATAGATATGTAGTTAGCAAGAAGAAAGACCGGTCTTTGACTTCTCCAATGTACAAAAGACAAGTGGCCATGGAGCAAGCAAACAACAGTAGCTTTGTCCCATTTGTTCCCTTCCCTCCAGGCTACTTTGCGAAAAGGGACACACAACAGGAAGATATCACAGGTTCATCCTCTCTGTCTAGGGTTGGAACTTCATCTACATTCAGCAACTCAGATCACAAGGGATCACCCATGAATCCTCTTTCCAAAACCTATAGTGAGAAGGAAGATGCAGAGAAGACACATCATGAGTCGGATGATGCTGGGTTTTTGTTCAGAGATACTATTACTGCACAGACTCCTGTTGATCAATTCACGAATTCAAGGTTTGCAAGTCCAAGTTTCTCTGGGGATCAGGGGGTCCCTTGTGTTGGAAATTCAGTTGAAACCTCTCTTGCTTTAGATGCTTGCAGAACTAATAGTAAAGACAGAAGAAACTCCGTGAACGAGGATGTATCCTTAGCCGAGACTTTGGGAGTAGGTTCAACCAAGCTGCCTAGAAACCAGAACGTCAGAAATGGATGGACAGGAAAGAGTTTGGAGGGGTCTGCTGTGAAGGAAACAGATCTGTTAGACATGTCTGAAGAAGCCAAAGCTGAGAGGTGGTTCCAGCGTGTTGCTCAGATAAAAGACATATCTGAATTGAGTCAGATCCCAGATGAAGACTTCCCATCTATTATGCCAATGCGCAAGGGAGTTAACAGATTTGTGGTGAGTAAGCGGAAAACTCCTCTTGAGAGAAGGTTGACATCTACTCAGTACCGGAGAAATCTTCCCGTTGTGACTTCTGATCCTATGAAAAGAGAAAGGGACAACAATGATAAATGAACCTACACAGATACAGTGCCCAAGGTTTTGCAAACCAGATTTTTTATAGAGCATTGATGCTAAGGGCTCTATTGGTAGTTGGGTAAGAAACAAGTTATTTATGTATTAATTTTTGTATAACTTATACCATGACTGTTAGATAGATAGGAAATAAGTTATTTATATATAAAGCTAATACAATGTTTGATAGATAATTTAGAAATCTGCATAACTAATACATGTATAAGTTACAAGGCATGTATTATTTTATGTAAGATCAAAGGTGAAATAACTAATACTATAAATAATTAATCCCTGCATAAAGAAAATTTAAATTTATATATATATATATATATATATATATATATATATATATATATATAATATTATGTTAAATAATATTAAACGAAGATATTTTTTTCCTATTTAATGGTTGTGACTTCTTCGAATGGTTGCAATTTTTCTAAAAAGAATTGTGACTTTTTCAATGAGTAGTAACAATTTTGAAGGGTTGTGACTTTTTTGATAAGCTAGTAATACATATTCATACTATAATCTGTTGGTTATAAATAGAAGGGCCTCTTCATAAATGACAAATATACCATTAAACTATCAAAATGCTATGCAGATATCGTGTGTTGTACTTTTGGGACATTGATGCCCCTGCAGTTCAAAAACTAGAGCATATATACCCTTTATATTAACGAACATACGTCATTATCTTCCCCCAATTTGACATTTATTAAAAATATCATACCAACATATAAGATTCGCCACGTGTACCTATTTAATCTTCCTTTAGAGTGAATTGCATATGTGTTCTAGTTTTTGGACGATAAGGGCACTAATGTAGCAAAAGTATGACGAAGCATATCTGCATATTATGTACGGTAGTTTGAGGGTATATTTTCCCTTTTCCTCTATTTTAAAACTGATGTTTTAAAGTTCTTTTTGTTCTTTTTCCTCTTAATACCTAATTTTGTATATCTTCTATGGATTTGGGGATGATTTCGGACAAAGTAATGTCTTGGTTGAATTTTCAGAGGTCATGAGCTTGATTTAGACTTTTCTGGAGTTATGTTCCTTTGTTCAGACTTTTACAGATGTCGGGTCAAGGAAACCTCATCTATATTTCGATGGTTTCGTTGAGCCTGGAATGTTAAGAACAATCATATTGCATACATGGTTTGTGTGTACAGAGTTCATATACCGTGGTTTCACGGTATTATTAATACTTTTTCCTTAAGTTTAGTGTGTCCAAAAGTCTTTTTGTGCTAATTTTTATATAAGTTTCTCCTTATTTGCAGGAAATCTGTCCAAAGATGAATGCGAAGGTTTTTTGAGTGAAGAAATGGAGAAGAGACCACCTACGGAGCTTGTGACGGTCCGTCATGCTCGTGACGGTCTGTAGGTGGCAGCGTAGTGCAGCTGCTGAAGGAAGATGGGGAAGTCTGACCAAGTGTGGGGTTACGGAAAGCGTGACGGACCGTCGTGTCTATGACGGTCCGTCCTGCAGATTCGTCATGAAGTTAAGAGAAATAGTCCCAGTACCCATATTCCAAGAGTTCAAGTGTTTTGGAACGGAGACCCTCGACGGACCGTTGTGCCTGTGACGATCCGTCATACCTGCCGTCGAGGGTAATGAAGAGAGCAGCAGAAGAAATTGCATCAAGTATGGGACGACGGAGTCCATGACGGTCCGTCGTGACCACGGCGATCCGTCGTGATGTCCATCGATCCAGTCGCGTTTTGACAGATTTTCAGCAAATAGAGTCTTTGTTTAATTAGGTTTTTATTTTCTATAAATAGTTCGAAAAACCTCGTTTTTGAGGTTAGACTTTGATTATTAGGTTAGACGCTGGATTATTTGGTTAGGCCCTTCATTATTGTTAGATTCTTGATTATATTGAGATTCTTTGAATTGATTGTTGGTGATTTTTGTTGATTAATCAAGCGAACATTCAAATTTTACTCTTTATCATTAAAGTAAGTACATGAATTCTTATACCATATATTTGAATATTGTGATTATGACTATGGGTATCTAAACTCCATAATTAGGGTTGTGGGAACCATAGACAAATAATGAGGTAAAACCTAACTAAAATAATAATTCTAGAATAGTGTCTTGCATGTATTGATAATTCTTTCGCATAGAAGTCTTTTTTAACGGATGACTAACGTTAGAACTCTCCTTAATGCTACTTGCCGGACCAAGGAGGTAGATAATAGGAAAAGAATTATCAACATAGATTTAGTGTATACTATCTAATAGGCTAGTATTGATTGGTACGAGGTAATAACTTAGTCAAATATCGAATACGATGCTTAATATGAGGTAAATATAAGGGTTAGGATAGCAACACGTAGCCGGACCAAGGTGCGGAGTGAAATTTTCTAGATGCCGGACCAAGAATTTAGAAATACATAACTTATCACTTTGCATGCAAGATAGTAGGAAAGAATTGTTATAGTTAGACTTATCAAGTTATGAACCTGTGGGGAACACGTTAACCCTAATTACTTTGATTAATTGATTAAACTCCAACATTCGAAGATGTTAGTTGTCTCCTTTTATTTCGCTAGTTAGTTTAATTTATTTAGGAATAGAAACCCCCCTTTTTATCATTTTTGCTTTCCAAGGAAGTAATTGACTGAACAATAGTAATAATAGATTGAATTTAAGTCTAAACTATTTTCCTCGTGGGAACGATCCCAACCTCACTAGTTGGGTTATTTACTTGACGCGACCGCTTTACTTCTTATTTGAGAAGTAAGTTTGAGCGTATCAAATTTTGGCGCCGCTGCCGGGGAAAGTAGCTTTTAGATTAACTTAAACGTATTACTACAATTTAGTTGATATTTTCTTGATTTTACTTTGTTTTATTGTTTTTGATTCGTGTAGAACCACCCTCCTTGTATGCCAAATACCCGGAGTGGAAGAGAACCCTTGTTTCCTTACAATCACTAATTAGAGCGTACACTACGCAACATGAATCGAAACTTGGGAATTAATGATGATGATACAAACCAGAACATCGCAGCTCCGGTTGATGTTCATGGTTAGTTGTTACCCGATGCCCCGGGTGAACACCAACAGAGGGGACAAAATCCCGCTCCACGGCCCCAAGCATACTACATAGGCTATGACAACATAGCAGACTCCGATGGGCCGCTTGTCTTGCCTCCTCTACCACCAGGTCACACCTTCGTGGTAACTAGTAGCTTGATGCAAATGCTCACTGCCAGAGGTTTGTTTTCAGGGCTACCTTCTGAGGATCCACATGCCTATATATCTAAGGTAAGGGCAGTGTGTAAAAGCTGTGTAGGGAGGCTTGACTTGGACTTGGATGTGATAGGGCTCAGAGTGTTTCCTCTCTCACTGACGGGAGAGGTCGCTATATGGTTCACTGAGCTCCCGTATAACTCAATTTTCACTTGGAACCAACTAAGGGATGTTTTCTTAGCACGCTACTATCCGGTCTCTAAGAAACTAAACCACAAAGACAGAGTGAACAACTTTGTGGCACTACCAGGAGAGTCAGTTAGTAGTTTTTGGGATAGATTCACCTCGTTCTTGAGAAGTGTCCCAAATCACCGTATAGATGATGAGTCACTGAAGAAATACTTCTATCGGGGATAGGATGATAATAATAAAGCGGTGTTGGACACTATAGCAGGTGGATCTTATGGGGAGTGTCCTTATGCTGAAATAGCTGAAAAATTAGAGAAAATCTCCCGAAATAATAAAACTTGGAGTACTAGGAAGTCAGATACTGGGAGAAATACTTTTTTAGTGCAGTCCACTCACAACCCAGCCACAGATGAGATTCGTGAACAAATGGCTCAGATGTAAACTGAGCTTGGGTTGGTACTAAAACATATCACTAGGGATGCAGAAAAGATAAATACAGTTAATTACTTGCCTAAACCACTACCTCCTAATGATGAATGCTATTATGCAGAGGACTCCTATGCAATAAATGAGCAGATACGAGGGGTTTTTGACCGAGCGCCCAAGGCTCAAATCAGGATAATTGGCGCCAAAGTCAAGGAAACCAAGGTCGGATCTATGGTAACTATAACCGTGAGGGTCATTATGTCTTAGATGGAAACTACAACCGCGACAACAACTTTAATAGGGGTAACTACGGTAACAGAAATGATAGGAATGGGCCCTATGTCCCTCCTCAAAATCGTGAAGTTACTCCTAGGGATGGTGGAGATAGTATGGCGCGAGTTGAGGATATGTTGCACAAAATGATGAGGAGGTTCGATGCTAGTGATGATTACATTAAAGAGTTAAGGTGTGATTTAGCAGGTATTGGGCAAAAAGTCGATACACATGCAATATCGATTAAGCAGATCGAGTTGCAAATGGCCCAATTATCTGCGACAGTTAACACACGGCAACCGGGCACTCTTCCTAGCAACACTGTCCAAAATCCAAAAAATGATGCGCACTGTATGGCAATCACCACTCGGGGTGGTAAGCAAACCATTGACCCACCTATGGCGTCTAATGAGAAAAAGGTGAGAAAGATGATGATAAGGTGGTAAAGGGTAGTGGTGAAGCAGAAGAGAGCAATGGAAAAGATGTAGAAGTCCCTATGAAGGTAATTCCCATGCCTAGACCACCACCACCTTTCCCTCAGAGATTAGTAGAAAAGACCGAGGATGGTAAATATAGGCGTTTTATAACAATGCTGAAGCAACTTTATATCAATGTCCCTCTGGTAGAAGATCTAGAACAAATGCCCGGTTATGCCAAGTTTATGAAAGATCTGGTCACAAAGAAAAGACCGGTCACTTTCGAGGATGATGATAGAATGCAGAATTGTAGTGCTATTGCTAGAAGATCTCTCGTACAAACGAAAGAAGATCCGGGTGCGTTCACTATTCCTTGTACAGTCGGGTCATTACAGTTTGCGAAAGCATTATGTGATCTGGGGGCAAGCATAAATCTCTTGCCTCTCTCGATTTACAAGAAGTTGGGTTTGGGTGACCCAACACCCACTGCGATGCGGCTACTGATGGCTGATCGAACAGTGAAAAGGCCTATAGGGATACTCCATGATGTGCTTGTAAAAGTGGAGTTATTCTTTTTTCCGGCAGATTTTGTTATTCTTGATTGTGAAGTCGATTTTTAAGTGCCTATTATTCTTGGGAGGCCATTCCTTGCTACAGGTAGAGCCTTAGTTGATATGGAAAAGGGGCAGATGAAATTTCGGTTGAACAATGAAGAAGCTACCTTCAACATTTGTAGGACCATGAGGCAGAGTGGTAAGCTCCAATCGGTATCCGCCATATCCCACAAACAAAAGATGAAGAAGGAGAATGAAAAAAAGTGCACAACAAGAGTTTATGGTTGGGGATTTGATGCTTTTAGACAGTTCTGGGTTGCCTTTTCTTCCGGGCAAGTCAAGTCCAAACGGACTGGCCCTTACTTGATTACCCAAGTATTCCCTCATGGAGAAGTTGAGTTAAAAACCAACGAGGAAGTGCGGTTTAAGGTGAATATAAAATGAATAAAACTCTATTTTGGGCATACTGCATCGGTGAATGAAGTGATAGAGGCATACCATCTTCATGAAGGCTGAGTAATCAAGTGTCCTCAATCGTGCTGCTACGTTAAATTTGGTGCTTGTTGGGAGGCTACCCAATACTTATAGTTTTTCTTTCTAGTAATGGTAGCATTTTCTACTAATAGGTTTTAAATTTGCAGGCACATCACCAGGATATTCTGCAGAAAATTACTCTGCAGCAGTTACTGATGGATACAGCGACGACCGTTTCAAATTTGACAGACCGTCGCATGAATTCGTCGTGCCAGGTACGCCTTTCTGTTATTTTCAAACTAGGTCACACACGACGGAACCAATGACGGATTGTCAAAACTGAGACGGACCGTCGTCGTGGAATCGTTGCGTCATTAATGAGGTGTACCCGACCCGACCCGACTGTTTTTTTTTTAAATTCAATATTTAAAACCCTTACCCTTCATTTCACCCCATTCCTTCACTCTTCCTCCTATTTCCCTTCCTTTTCAACTTCCAAACTCATCTCCCTCTTCAACCGATCATTTTCCCCAAATTCTCCAAAGTCCTCATCTACTAGTCAGAGCTGCTGTTGTGGGTGTCTTCTTGATCACCAAGTACCTTTTCCTCTTGTTTTTCTCAAATTCTCAGGTATGTGTCTCTAATTTCTGCTCATTTATATTGCATTTTTGTTTATCAATTATTATAAGCCTAGTTCTTCTTGATATGTTCATTTTTTTAATAAAATTCTGCCTGACCTAGGTTAAAATAATCTTCGAAATTTCCGTGTTAAAACTCTAGAAATAGGTGATTTAGCATTGCTAGTTGACTAGGTATTTGGGTTAGACAAATGTAGGTTAGAACACTACCAAATCGATTTGGGTCATAGGGGATGACTGGGGCACCCCAAGTTCTGTCACTGAGCTACAGAACGAGACCCCGATGATGGACCATCGTACCCACGACGGACCGTTGTTGGGTCCGTTCCAATGGCCCTAACACCCCACTGTCCAATTTTCTCCAAGTGTCCACCAACGGCCACATGCGACGAGTCGTCGTTCCCACGACGGTCTGTCCTGCACAACCGTTCTGGTTGTCAGAGACCCTATTCCTAAGGGTCTCTCACTTTTTCCAAGTGTCCTTCAACGGACACATGCGACAGACTGTCATCCCCAAGACGGTCCGTACTGCACAACCGTTCTGGTTGTCAGAGACCGTATTCCTAAAGGTCTCTCACTTTTTCCAAGTGTCCTTCAACGGACACATGCGACAGACCGTCATCCCCACGACGGTCCGTCCTGCACAACCGTTCTGGTTGTCAGAGAACCTGTTCCTGAGGGTCTCTCTCTATTTTTCTAAGTGTCCTCAAACAGAAAAGTACGACGGACCGTCATACCCACGACGGTCCGTCCTCCATGATCGTTATTATGGTCAGAGACCCCTCTCCTAAGGGTCTCCATATTTTTTTCAAGTGTCCTCTGACGGACACCTACGACGGACCGTCGTACCTATGACCGTCCGTCCTGCACATACCGTCATACTTGTCAGAGACTCTCCTTCAGGGTTCTCCATATAAGCAAAGTCTAAGTAAGACACGACGGACCCCATGACGGTCCGTTATAGTCACGACGAGCCGTCACCTGGCCCGTCGTGTTTCACTGTTACTATAGAAATGTCATTTAATTTTAATTTTTTTTATTTTGTGTGGTTTTGCTTGTCTTGTTTGCTTCTTCTAGTACAAATATTGATCCTTTACAGGTACTATCTACTATGGCACCAAAACAAGATCGAGTCTATGCACGCGGGCAATCGAAGTCTGTCGCCTCGTCTGCCTGCCTGCTCATTGTCTCTGATGATGAGCGTGACCCCGAGTACGTGCCCCAGGCACTTCCACCCCATCCCGTCCTGCACGTGCTTCCAGAGCCACACCCAAAAAGGTGGCGTCCGGCGTAGTCACTGCCTCCTAGTCGATGAGGAGCGCACACAGACCAGCACACCTTCTGGGTAAGCCACCAATGAAGAAGGAGCGTCTGGCTCCTTAGGAGTTTCATGGTTGGAGGAAGCCTCCAGCCCGCCACCACTGTAGCGTTGGCCTCATCTGATGAGGCTGACAGTTCGGAATCCACACTTGGTTCACCAGCTCGTGCTCTCACCCCGGTTACCGACCAGCCCAACCGGTGGTGCGTCGACGGGCAGTTTCAAGTCTATTCCGATGCACAGTTCCTGGATTACAAAGGAGTTATGACTCTGAAACTTACATTGGAGCGGCGGGTCCTTACGGGAAGTCTCCCAACGATGCCTGAGATCCACAATCTCTTCACTAGACATCGACTGGAGTGGACAACACGTCCGTTGGGACGTTATAGTGAAGAGCTAGTTAGAGAGTTCTATGCATCCTACGTAGCGACTCTTCGATCACAGATTGATAGGCGCGCTGCCCCTGCCAAACAGACCCCACTGGAGCAGGTCCGAGTACGTGGCATTCATGTTGATATCTCCCTGCCTACCATCCACCGATTTCTATACGGAGAGAATGTTGATGCTAATCGGACCCCTCTCACTACCGAGTTTGACTGCCGATGGCAGATTGTCAAAGATGGTCAATTTCTGCATGAGCCATCGTTGAGAGAGACCACCAAGAGGTGGATGGCCCTACACTTGCCCGTTGATGGAGAGGGTGCCGACTAGGTGGCCGAGCCGAAGGGGGCCATCACGAAGGCCAAGCTGACTTTCACGGCGAAGTTTTTGTGGTTGATTATCCGCCACTACCTTTCCCCCACAGCCGCTGATAATATCGTCACATGGGATCGAGCAGTACTGATGGCGGCGATGATAGCCGGGTTCAAGGTGGATTTTGCGTGGCTTCTACAGGCGGTCATGCACTAGAGGGCTTTTAAGGTCACAACTACTTACCCTTTCCCATGCATGATATTTTCTCTTTGCAAGTTCGCAGGTGTGCCTATATGGCACGTTGATCAGGTCAAGACCCCTCTGGGCACTGTGAATATTGGCCTCATCACAAATGAGGCCAATGAGTTGGCTCCATGCAGAGGGCCCCGTCCAGAGCTGCCTCCACTTGGTGACAATCTAGCTGATACGGTAGCACAGTCCCGCACGGCTACGCAGGCGGCTTCCACTGACACTACCCCGGTCAAGTCTATCTCGGGTAGTAGCACGGCCCCGAGCTCCTCTCGCTCAACCCCTTTACCCGCTCTGGTCCCGCTTGCTAGGGTCCAGAAATTAGAAGCGCAAATGTCTACACTTTTGCATCATATCCAGCCTTGGATGCAGAGGTCTATTACCGAGGCAGAAGAGCACTTGGAGCGGAGAATGGTCCAGCACACAGAGCGGAAGATCGCTGAGGTTCATCAACGATTGGATGCTTTTGAGTTGTGAGTGCTAGCCCGTCCATCTCCTCCGGTGGATGTGTCGACCCTTCAGGCTGCGGTCGACAGTCTTCGCGCAGATATTGATATGATCTTAGAGGCTAAGGTGCCTGAGTCTGAGGCCCCTTCTGTAGATCCTGTTGAAGACATAGTGATGGCGGCCTTATTCGACGCTTCAGAGATTCCACCACCTCCCCCTCGAGAGCATGCCAAGAGGCATAGGGGTAGAGAGGAGGATGAGGCGCGAGCATGGAAGAAGGAGCGCCGTGAGATGGAGGCTGCGAGGAGAGCCTCACTTGCTGAGGAGGAGGCGCGTCAGATGAGAGCAGAAGAGTTAGCTGCTGGGGCATCTAGTTCCATAACTATGGAGATAGCGGGAGGCACTGCTGATAGTGCTGTTGATGCTGAGGACACTAATGAGGGTGTCCAAATTACAGAGGTAGTGGGTTCTGGGGAACCGGACGCACCAGCTTGGTTATCGTCGGCGCTTTGCCCCCTAGGTTTTCTTTACCTAACACTCTAGTATTTCAATTTTTTTATGCATTGAAGACAATTGCATGTCTTTTTGTTGGGGGTGGGGTAAATGGAAAGTGAGTGCTAGGGTGAAGTCTGAGTAGCCCAATTCACTATCCTCTTTTGGGGTTTTCTTGCATGTGTTCTTTTTCCCCAAGAGACTGATTACTTTTTCTGTTTAACCGACATATCTATATCTTGTGTAGATAGTTTAATTCTGGAGCATGATGGCTAAAATGATATCCTGATAAAATGGAAAATGATGCATGACTAGGCATAGTAATTGATAATTTGTATGGCTCTAAGCATGACATAGAGGTACACCACTGCATGACCCTAAGTCCAAAATTCGAACTAGGTGTCTGATAGTCTGGTAGAGTGATGAGATGTCAAGTGAGTGTGAGGAAGATTTGAATAGTCCACTATTTGTACTGAGCTAGAACTTGCCTAGTTAGTCCTGCTAAAAGTAAGCTGTAATAGACAATTAGGAAAGGATCATAGGCCCTTATTCAATATAGCCCATTTTTAGCCTAAATAAAATAAAACCAAATGAAATTTATCCTTCTTTGATCCAAATGTTTTGAGCTTAAATTAGACATTTCTTTTTCACCCCAATTGATCTTTTCTTGGAATAATGTGTTGGCCCTGGTCCCTCCTTGGACATGTACACCTTAGCTTATGCCAAAAGCATACGTTAAGGGTGGCTAATGCAGTAAACAACCTTTTTATGGCCCTGACTCAACTTTGGGTATTGTGTAATTTGACTCATGGTAAAGCCATGAGTTGAGGGTGGCTATTATGAGGAATGCTCTAGAAAGTGGGGTTTAAAGAACAAAGACAGAAAGAAAAAAAGTAAAGTGACTCAAGAATTAGTTGAAATAAAAGTAAAGAAAAAAAAATATACAAGAAATACAAGAAAGAAAAGAAGAGAGTCACTTACACAAATGAAAAAAAAGGAAAACAGCAAAGGTGAAAGAATATGAGAAACTGGGCAAAATAAAATGATAGAAAATGGTATGTTTAGCCGATATGTCAAGGAGGAAAAAAAAGTCACTAAAGTACACCTAAATATACCCTACCTGACCCTGAGCCTATGTTACAAGCTAAGAAAATCCTATCGTGATCCTAAGGGTTGTATAGCGAACTTAAAGCAGTGAAAATAAGGGCAAGCTTATGAAAATAGGTATGAATGAGTGTGAATTTGTTCTGAGAGTGAGTGTTGAAAAACAATTCTTATACTCAAACTGAAATCATTGTGTGAAAAATGAGGATTTTGTTTGGAAGCGAGGACACTAGTTGCATTACCAAAAATATTAGCACCTCGGTGAGAAATTGAAGAGGATATGTGTTAAGCATGGTGAGTCTGTGTCATGGTCTGATTCCACATAATTCAAGCCTAATAGTGATAACATGCATAAATATGATGAGATTAATCGGGATGGATAGTTAAATGATTGCAAAGGATAAAACATGGATACTATTGTACAAAGATTGTGTATTGAGTCATAGTGCGTCGCTTGAGGACAAACAACGAATTTAAGTTGAGTGTGTTGATATACCGTGGTTTCACGGTATTATTAATACTTTTTCCTTAAGTTTAGTGTGTCCAAAAGCCTTTTTGTGCTAATTTTTATATAAGTTTCTCCTTATTTGCAGGAAATTTGTCCAAAGATTAATGCAGAGGTTTTTTGAGCAAAGAAATGTAGAAGAGACCACCTACGGAGCTTGTGACGGTCCGTAGGTGGCAGCGTAGTGCAGCTGCTGAAGAAAGATGGGGATGTCTGACCAAGTGTGGGGTTACGGAAAGCGTGGCGGACCGTCGTGTCCATGACGGTCCGTCCTGCAGGTTTGTCATGAAGTTCAGAGAAGTAGTCAGTACCCATATTCCAAGAGTTCAAGTGTTTTGGAACGGAGACCCTCGACGGACCGTTGTGCCTGTGACAATCCGTCATCCTGCCGTCGAGGGTAATGAAGAGAGCAACGAAAGAAATTGCATCAAGTATGGGACGACATAGTCCATGACAGTCCGTCGTGACCACGGCGATCCGTCGTGATGTCCGTTGATCCACCCGCATTTTGACAGATTTCCAGCAAATAAAGTCCTTGTTTAATTAGGTTTTTATTTTCTATAAATAGTTCAAAAAACCTCGTTTTTGAGGTTAGACTCTGGATTATTAGGTTAGACACTGGATTATTTGGTTAGGCCCTTTATTATTGTTAGATTCTTGATTATATTGAGATTCTTTGAATTGATTGTTGGTGATTTTTGTTGATTAATCAAGCGAACTTTCAAATTTTACTCTTTGTCATTGAAGTAAATACATGAATTCTTATACCATATATTTGAATATTGTGATTATGACTATGGGTAACTAAACTCTACAACTAGGGTTGTGGGAACTATAGGCAAATAATGAGGTTAAACCTAACTAAAATAACAATTCTAGAGTAGTGTCTTGCATGTATTGATAATTCTTTCGCATAGAAGTCTTTTTAACGGATGAATAACGTTAGAACTCTCCTTAATGCTACTTGCCGGACCAAGGAGGTAGGTAATAGGAAAAGAATTATAAACATAGATTTAGTGTATACTATCTAATAGGCTAGTATTGATTGGTACGAGGTAATAACTTAGTCAAATATCAAATAAGGGTTTGGATAGCAACACACGTAGCCGGACCAAGGTGCGGAGTGAAATTTTCTAGATGCCGGACCAAGGATTTAGAAATACATAACTTATCACTTTGCATGCAAGATACTAGGAAAGAATTGTTATAGTTAGACTTATCAAGTTATGAACCTGTGGGGAACATGTAAACCCTAGTTACATTGATTAATTGATTTAACTCCAACATTCGAAGCTGTTAGTTGTCTCCTTTTATTTCGCTAGTTAGTTTCATTTATTTAGGAATAGAAACCCCCCTTTTTATAATTTTTGCTTTCCAAGGAAAAAATTGACTGAACAATAGTAATAATAGATTGAAGTTAAGTCTAATCTATTTTCCTCGTGGTAACGATCCCAACCTCACTAGTTGGGTTATTTACTTGACACGACCGTTTTATTTCTTATTTGAGAAGTAAGTTTGAGCGTATCAGGAGTTCCGAACGAATTTTAAGGGTCTTTCCGATGATTTGAGATTTGGGTGATATTTTTGGTGTTTGTGTGCTTTGCTTTAGCGATGGACGAATCACTTTAGCGAAGCATTGATCGCCTTCGCGAGAGGTCAATCATATTGAGTAAGATTTTGTGACCTTAAAACTTCACTTCCCTTTGATTATTCATGGATTATAACATTAAAACTTGGGATTTTGATTGGAGAATATTATGGTTCTTCAAGAGCTTGAGTTCTAAACAGAAATGTTGATTGTGAACTGATTTTAAGTTTTTCTTTTAAAAATTGTTTTTAGTGAGTTCCAAATGCATTGGGTAGTATTCTAAGTAAAAATTTTCAAACCAATCTTCTGTTACATCCCTAAAAAATGAACTAGGGTGATCTAGAGATTCACTTGTATTTCTTGAGTTAGTAACTTGTTAAAATGGTGAAGAATAACTTTAGAAGTCATTTTTAAAGAGTTTTGAAGTCAAACATCAAAGGACAACCAAGACGTTCTTAAACTTGTCTTGTGTGTGCTAGTGTGTCCTTGTAGGTTGTATGTGTTTTTATGTATTGTTTTGAGTCTAAAATCAGTGGGGATGAACCTAACATCTATAGGTACATGTTTAGGGTTAAAACATTTGAATATGACTCTCCAAAGACCAACCTAAGGATCCTTGAGGAGGACCCAACTATTGGCCAACAAGCTGCCCAAGGCAGTAAGAAATTGTGCATGGCAGAAACAAGTCCGCGTCGCTGACTAGGTTCACCATGGGACAAAGTGTTGGTCCGCATCGCGGACTCTACTATTTCAAAATTTAATTCCAGAAATCTTGTGGGAACAGCTCCACGACGCAGACTTGTTCCCCAATGATAATTTCAAAAAATTAAGTTAAGTTTGACTTGTTTAAAAAGGTCCAATTAATGTAGGGGTATTTTAAGGGTCTATTATATATTGATTTTATGTCATTATACGCCCATTAACCTAATCAAAAACCCCAACCCTCAATTAGAATAAAAAATATATGCTCTCCCTTCTCTCTGAATTCTCTGTCTAGTTAAATCCTCGATTGATAAACCTTCAAGCTCCAAAAAAGAAGGTCAAATTCTCTAAGTTTTCAACGTAAATTTCGTGGGATTTCAACTAATAAGGTGTTATAATTTCATCCTTGATTCATCTATCATTCAAGTATCCACTTCCAAAGGTTTTTCAAAAGATCTCAAAAACTTTAAAACCCTATTTCGAATTCTAAGAATGAGTTCTTGCATTAAAAGGTTTAAACTAATGATTTATGAAGTATTCAATGTTAATTGATGTTTTTATGATTAAAAAATTCCATGAACCCATGTATTCCTTGAATTCCTAATTTTTGCTCTAAAGTGAGTATATTGATTATGATTTAATTATGTTGAATTCATGTTTAGATTGCTATGGGCTATTTAATTATATGTTGATCATTGTTGGAATTGTTCATAGTTTGATTTATAGTATTGATATCTATGGGTTTGTTCAATAATTGATATGGATTAATTGGTGGTCTTAGCCTTATGGGTATTGTAATGTATGACATCGTTGGAGATGTTGATTGTATCTATTGGAAGGTGGTAAGTTGACCTAATTCCTTTATTTAATGAATAATTGATATTGATTGGTATGGTCCACTTATGATGGTGGTGTTTAATTCTTCTAATGTTATGATCATGGCCTTGTCGACATTATTATGTGAATCGTAGTACTATCATGTTATGGCTTATATAGGTGTACAAAGTGAAGGATGATATGGTATATGTGAACGTAATCATGTGATATCTATATAGTCTTATATGGATTCTATCATGTTATGATTGAAAGTACTTCTTCTCTAATTGTTGATATATGATAATGAAGGACTAAGAAGAGTCCTTATAGAAAGATGTTGTATTTTGTGTTGGTAACTTAGATTTCCCTACTTGGTACTTGAGTTACATTAAATAAATGATATGATGAATGTGATCTCTTGAATTGGTAGGCTTAGACAGCCTTGTCTTGAATGAATGAAAGAATGAAAGTCTAGGATCGATATACCTAAAGTAGGTACCCTCTAATGAAAGACTAATATGGAACCTTGAATATGAAAAGAAGGTTTTTATTGAAGTGAACTGGATAAACCTAGCGGGGTACCATTTTCATGAATGAGCTATCCTAATGAACCTTGATCGACAGCTCTTGTGGACGCCTTCTTGGTAGTAGTATTTTGAGTTGGTAGGACTTAGGGTTAGTACCTTCTCAAATACGGTTATGTGAAGGAACATACTCAATCAGAACCAAGGCAAAGCACCGAGTGGATATGCTTGTGGCAGTAGATCTACTTGAGAATGAGACTAGAGTACAAAGAAGCGTGTGATATCTGTTAAACCATGTGCCTACATGGGATGTGTCTTTGTTTTACCTTGTGAAGTAGAACACATTCCATGGTGTAGGATTTTGATGACACCAGATTCACTACCTAGCTAGTGTGATCTATGTTAGTTACTGCTTATTATCATCACATGGGATGTACACTTTAGCTATTTGATAGGTTTTACAACATATAGGTAGTGTAATGCGACGCTATCTACACATGAAACGAGTAGGCTTTGAAGATGCTAGAGTGAGTTCCCTAGGTTTTCCAAGACCATTATGTGAAGTCACCTATTTGTTTAGTTGTCTCCTAGACGACTTAAATGAACAATGTTAACTTAGTAAAGGTGTATTGAATTACAATGGTTCTTACTTAAGGGTTGCTTTGAGGAGCATCTTGGGTGTATGGGCGGTCTCTTTATGTCTTACATGGTGTCACAATCAGAGAGCACCCCCTAGAAGTAACATGTCATACTTGACCTCTCGGAGTTCTTATACAAGCCCATAATCATCATTCATCGCATTGTCATACAAAATTTAGCGAAAAATTTAAAACTTTTCATAGCATAACATATGCTAGAATCATCACTTCATATATATTAAATATCGTAATACATTGTTAGATCTAAGTAAATTTTCCCATATTATACTCAACATAAATAAAGTAGAATAGGTATGCAGCCCTTAACAACATAAAATAATAATCTAGCTATTACATAAACTTGAAGAATAACTTGACATAGGAAATCCTTTAATCTTAAGGATCCCTTTCTTGAGCTTGGGAAACATCTATCAATCCCTTCACTTTAAGAGACATCCTCTAGTCATCCATCACCTACACTTTGTGTAATAATATGAAGAAGAATGGTATTAGTATGAGAATGTGTAAAGTATGACGACCATGCAAAAACATGCATTTAAAGAGGACATTTAGTTAAAATCCATGCATTATGTCTTTTAGTAAAAACCTCATAATCATTGACACAATAAACATTATATAATTCACATACTTCATATATACATGTAAAATGGTCACAACATCACACAAATCCACACAATTCATTTAAGGATCATTTAGCATTTCATAACATTATCCTTCTTTTACCTTAAGTACTTTACCCCCAAGTAACACTTGGTGCAATGCATAAATAGTGTCCCATTTCACCATCCACACTCAAGAATCACCTTAAGGTCATCAAGGTGAACATTTATACAACCTTCATTAACTCAAACATAGACATCCATAGAAATATAAAATATCATGGAACATACTTCACATATGACCCGACATACTTCATGAATCACATATAAGACTCATTGCAAGACAATATATAAGTCAATACTTCCAATGTCATCATAATAAGGCAATAGTAAACGTTAGCATATTTTAACTTCATTTCATTAAATCATTATACTACCTTACTCATAATCCTAATCTAGGCCTACTAGTGCAATGCATATGTGAAGCTCCATAATCTCACACGTACTAAGTAAACTCACAAAGAGACCAAAAACATATCACTTACTTCAGACATCAACATGACAACTATAGTCAAGTACATGCATATCAAGTAACTCCTTCATCATATGGCAATTAAGACCAAAATTATGCACATAAAGTAAGACATTCATCATATAGACACAATAGGACCAACATTATGCATATTATCATACAAATAGGTCAATGCCATAGTGTAATGCACAAGAGATGTATACATCATATATTATTATAAGAGGGAACAAAAAAAGTTAAAAGTTGAATTACAATTTTACCCTTACTATAAATTAAAATGTTATAAAAGAATTTAATTATTTAATTTAAATGTTAAATTGTATCATTTTAATAAAAATGTAGATGACTTTTGCATTTCCTTAATTAATTCTTAATTAAAATATAAACAAATAATTAAATGTTTGGAATGTGAAAAGATATATTTTAATTGTACATGTATATCCTAGAATAATTACTGCATATGAAAAGACTGACCCCCCATTTATTTGATTAATGCCACTGCTTTTATTTATTTGATTTATTATTACTAAGATATTAAAAGTGTGTTATTATATATGAATGAATTAGTAATAAATGATAAAGATGACTTGTAATTGCCCCATTTATTACTAATTACAATGATTTGCATTTTTCATCTTTTTAATTATTCATTCAAACTAGACTAGATTCCAAGTTCAAAGCAATAATTATTAGTGGTAATGTTAATTCTCTAATTAAGTTTAACTATGATTTGTATTTTTCATATTTCCATCTATCTATATATTAAAGACTATTATTTAGAACTGAAAAATATAGAATTTATACAGACATTTTTACTAATATTTAAGAACTAGGTGATAACCATTGAAAAATGAAAGAAATTGTCATTCAACAGATAATCAAAAAACTATTTCATCTATGATAGGCAAAAAAGCCATGAAAAAAATCGAATACATGAATGGGGAGAAGAACTTGAAGACTTCTTTTTAGACATGCCTAAGTCCTCATATCTCTTTCGATATATATTCTCCATCAGGAAGATTATTGTTGTTTCTAATTTCTTTTGCATTTCTAATAAACTCATTGTGGTGTTGTAATATCTTAGCTATTATTATGATCTTTTGAAATAGATGTATGTATGAAGTTCAGTGTTTAAATTATATATCTGTCAGTTTTATATTTTAAATGTAATTGCTTTTAATATTGTATAATTTTGATAGTACTGTCTTTTAATTTTAGAACCTTACTTAAATAATGTAAATATTTCACTCTATCATTTCTCATTAAAATAAAATAGGCAATCTTATCAATAAGTGTGCATGTATTTTTAATATTCATTTATGGCTATAAAAGGTTATCACTGATATTTTGATCATAAAAAAGACCTGTACAAAGTTAAAGGAGACTATATTATATTAATTACTTTCACATACTTTTTGCTTGATGCCAAATGCACAATTCCTTTTTATTTAATTTTGTTGATACATGTATAAATGGTAAAATTAATATCGTTGATTTAAATATTTTCTATTTGATAGCACAATTTTAAATTATATAACAATAGTAAAAATTAAACGTGCAATGTACGTTGTCAGAAACTAGTATACATATACATATATAACTCCCTTCAAGAGCTACTGTGCAATGCCTATGCAAAGTCCCATACCCTCACCTACACTAAGCAACTTTAATTAGGTGATCCTAGTCAGGGTTTTTTTAATTTACTTCCATCATCCATTTTACTTAGAGAACCTATAGCCTTAACCAACTTTAAGACCATGTGAGCTAAACATGGAATCTGGTGTCATAGAACCCACACCGAAAAGAGGTACTCTACTTGTCAAGTTAGAACATTGAAATTATGCTAACATATTAGGTGGATGCACTTGCTAGGTCTTATGGGGGACACATAGTTAAGGAATTAGGATATGTAGATTGAAACCCTCTTTATGCCATTTGTCATTGTAGTTTCAACCTCGTGAGGACATTTGGTGAACATGTCTTTCTCTTTGGGAAGGGGCACCCTCATTTGTCAAGTTCACTCCGTGCTAAGCTAAGTCCCCTTTTTGAAAAGCCTCTATCTACATTACTTTCATAAAAATAGACTTTCGGAGATTTACTCTTTATATGCATAGATCATAGTTTATTGATGAGAATTTCCTTTCATCAACCTAACTCATGTGAGAATATCCTTTCACATGGACATAGCATAGTCTTGTTTAGAGTACAATTGAGAACACTGTTCAAAAGACCCTTCTTTACTAGATCATCATAACATGTCTCATGTGTACTTATATGAGGAGACCTTTCACATAAACACATTTAGACACTACACGTATTCATACTTTATCATATCATATACTTGACATCATAACATATACTTTCATGTTCATAGCTTAGTCATGCATTCATATTCATGTACATAAAAAGATTACCCTAGGAACTATTTTATATCCTACACAAGAGTATCGCATAATCAACATGTAGACCATACCTAGACCTAACATAATCATTCACATATTGGTTGCATCATCAATACACATAAAACATGATACTAGCATTGGAGAATAGACATATAACTTCACATGTTTGATCATCATAACCACCCTTCATAACACATGAACTTGACTTTAAGGACATGATCATAACATATAGAAAATGACAAGAATGTAAACACCGCCACCATAGGTGGACCATACCACACAATGCCATTCAAGTCCAATTCTACTACCTTAGGCTAAGGAATTAGGGTGAACTAACAGATTATCCAAGCTTTGATCATCCTTGATCAATTCCAAATAATTCATCATAAATTGATATTGAAAATACTATTAATATATAATTCAACATAATCAAATCATAAATCCTTCACCATCTAATCAAGATCATAATACCTACATTATAGGCTAAATTGAGAATTTAGGAGGATCATTGGTTCTTCATGAAATTGGATTGAAATCCATCGCAAAAATAGTAGCAAATCATAAATTCATCACTAAAATGCTTTTGAAATCAATTTGACTATGAATCCATGGCTAGATTGAAAGATAGACGATTTGGTCATGAATTCTCCTTTGAAAACCTTTGAAGGAACTCATTAGACGAAAGATTAACTAAGGATAAAGGGCTACCATACCTTACTACATGATAAGACTACGAAAAATTTAAGAAGAAACCATGAAAATCCTAGGGTGTTCTTGAGCTTGATCTCCAATAGAGGTTTCTAGAGAGAGTTTGTTTTGAGAGGGAAAGTGAAGTTTATAAAATGTAGTGTAATTGCAGTTTTGATCTTTTTAACCAACTTAATATACCCAAAAATAGAACAAATAACCGCATATACTCTATTTGGAATGTGGGGTGAATTTCCCGTTCACCCCTTAAGTTGGCACGTGCATGACAGAAAATGGTAGGTTCAATTGACGTGCAGACTGACGGACCATCGATGAAACGATGACACCGTACTTCATGTCCATCATTTGGGACTGAGACCTCCATTTTGGGGGCTGATCTCAAATGTATAAGTATTTAGCAACGCCCCCAGTTGACGGAGAATAGACCATAGTAAGGAGCGTCATTTCTTGTTCGTTATTTAGACACTGCCAATTAGGTAGTGTCTAGCCAGTATTTGGGTCTTTCTCAAGGACCCTTTAGGTGGTCCTTGGGGATTTGTGCCCGGAACTTTTGGACCTAAACACGCTTATATACCTGTTAAGGCCCTTACCTATAATTTTAGGCACGAAACAATACATAAAACATACCAACGCACACTAGAACACACTAGCACGTAAAAAAATTATTTTTCGAGTGTCTTGGATGTTCTTGGACGTTTGGCCTCTAAATCACTTCAAATCAACTATGAAATCTCTACAAAACTTCATTAATATGTTAATAACCTTTTTAGGCACATATGAGGCTCTATACTCCTTATTTGATTTTGAGGATCCTTACACCTAAGTGGGTCATAGGATAACCTTAGGTAAAGGGTCTAAATGTTTAACAAGGGTATTTAATTAATGTGGTATTACCTTATATGTAAATATTTACTTGAAGATGTTTCTGTACTTATTTCATGAGATTGTTATCAAAATAGTACAAAAAGCATATTTCAACTAAAGTGTCCTTATTTGCATGGTTTTCTTGCATGTTCACCATACTTAGAGCATGAATTATGCTAATTCCATATATTTATATGTGTCTACAAGTTTAGGTGGTGGCAAGTGAGGATTCCTAGAGTGGAAGTTTGGGAGTAGATTTCTCTCAAGATTTGTATGTCCTCTTATGTTCGAGGACATAGATTTTTTGTCTAGTTTTATTTCTTTAAAGGCTTTGTATTAGACTATAGGCTTCAAATTGATGTAAGGTCCATGAACCTAAATTGATAGTCTTAATGTTCGAGTCTATGATGGCTTATGGTGAGACTTAGTGTCCTTCTTATGTTTGTTAAAGAGTTTTTCGTATCGACTTTATTTTATAAAAAGTTTAAAATCTGCACTACTTTTCATACTTATGTAATGAATGAATGATAAGAGACTTATAAGGCCTCCAAGAGGTCGAGTACGTCGTGTCACAACTTCAGGGTGATCCTGGGTCGTAACAACTTTGTTATTAAGTTGTTCAGAAAGGGAAGACTCAAGTCTTGGAATGTTTATTTAATTGAATTAAGGCAAGTGCTCTTCTAAATCTAGTAAAATTGTGCATTTCCCTTTCATTGTTTGTGTTAGAGAGTAATGAGAATGGGGTGAATGGTTCATTATTCTACTTGATTAATAATAATGAATAAAAAAGGATACTAATGAAAAGACAACATATTGATTATAACGCTTTTTGAATTGCCTTGTTGTGGACACTATTTGGGTGATTTATAAAATGCTTTAGTGACATGAATTTAGACTTGAATTTCTTAAGTTTTTGTCTCTTCCTTATCATGTAAATTAATTATTTACACTAATTATTGTACACTGTGATGAGACATGCGAAATTAAGCTAAAGGAAAATTATTTCAGCTAGTTATATGATATCAAGCCGAAGGGAAATGGTTCTGGATAATAATATGATATAAAGCCAAAGAGAAATAGGTACGACTAATGAAATGATATATAACCGAAGAAAATGATTTCAGCTAGTAATATAGAAAAACAACTGAAGGAAAATGGTTTCAACTAGTGATGTGATATATAGCCGATGAGAAATGGTGTGTGCTAGTGAAATTATGCTGAAGGAAAAATGGTTTTGACAATAGTTGACTATTGTGATTTGATTCCCTCTTATACTTTTGATTGATCTACTTTTTACTTGTGATAGTCATACTTGATACGTGTTGGTTGTTGATCTGTGACTATTGAACTGTATTGTTAAGCCTTGTAAACTACGTATCGTGAAATTGTTAGATTGGGTTTATTTCTATGAATATTGTTGTTTGAGGATGTTAGGTTATGGATGAAAGGAATATTCGAATTCTAGCTAGTTTGCCATGTCTATTAAGTTGTTTGCGTACCTGGTTGGTACTAACTCATTACTCCTACACTTGTGAAGGTTCCGGGCCCATTACTAAGTGCTTTCTCTTCTTCTCCCATCCTGAGACTTGTTATAGGACTTTAAGAGGTAGCTACTTTTCATTACGTCTGACCCTTTTGTTCATTATTTTATGCTTTATTGTTTTTGAGAAACAAAGACATTGAGACTTGTAATTATTCTTAAATTCAGCACTTTATTGTTTAGTGCTTCAACACGTGTAACACCTCAGATCTCATAAGGGAGAAAATCCTAGTTTTTCACAAAACTGAAGTATCAAGGAATCACCCACGAACCGTAGGTGGGGCCGTGGTTGGACAGTTCAAGTTCCCATAAGATTCAAGGTTCCAGTATTTAGAGACGGTTCACCAATGCGGTTCTTGATTCAATAGATGAGTCATAGGTAGGTCTTGTAGGTGAGTCCCAGACTTAGTGAAGAATTTCAGGATCGAAAAATGAGTCTTGTGGTCATGGTCCACGATACGTAGGTGGGGTCCCATCATAGGGGTCCAAGTTTTTGTGTTCTTTGATCTTACCCACAACTGACAAATATGGTCCATGGTGGGACCTACGGACCGTAGGTAAGGGTCAACAACTATTTAGAGAAAAATTACTTTGGGGTCACTTTCAAATAGTCATATATTTTAGCAAAAACATTAATTATGTGACCGATGAACTATCAAATGAAAAAAAATTTAATGCTTTTTCAAACGCCACCAAGTTTGCTAAAATATAAGCTTAGAGTAAAAAGTTATGCTCGTTTTAATGAAGCCCTATCGAGCGGAGCACAAACCACGACCCAGTTGACGGGAAGTAGTTCAAACAAAGGTCCGTTAGTCCCCTAGTATATGTCACTTCATTTGTTTGAAGTCAGGGTTGTTTTTCTCTTTTCCCATGTGCATTATGCACTTAAACTACCTCGTTTGATGCATAAACTACGTCGTTTTACTCAATCTAAGTCTAATAATCTAGTCATACATACCCAAAAACCTCATTATCCAAAAAATCATCCAAGTTAGAACAAAAAGAAGAGAAAGATGCGTCATTTTCTTTCAAGAAAAAAAAACAATGTTCTTCAAAGTTCAGCCCCGAAATCCAAAGGATTTCTCCATAGATTTCGTTACGAGGTATGTGAGACTAGTGAATATTTGATAAAAAAAGACTCTTGAATTTTTGTTGGTTATGGAAGAAGGCATCAACAACAGATCAAGATATTATGATTATGCATTAAGAAGGATGTGTATGTCGTATTTATTTTTGTGAAAAAATATGAATTTCCCCTTGAACTTTTCTCGAAAAGTCAGACACAAGCTTAAACTATCATATTGATCTATTACACACCTATACTATTGAAAAGTGAATTTTCTTAACCCCTAAAACTGACTTGGCAAAAAAATATATAAAAAATTAGGCGCGTCAGTTTGAAGTTAAAGTAAAAATAGTTAGAATCCCCTTTTCCACCCTCCTCCGCACCTTTCTTTATTTTTTTAATCGCAATCTTCAAGCACAATATGTTTTATTCACATTAGGTTATTTTTCATAAATTTTTTAATGAATAACTGTATTTATCTAGAAAAGTTTCGGTTGATTTTTTTTATCTTTTTTTATTATTTGACTTTGTTAAAGAAATGTTAGTCGTTATTCAATTTTTGGGTTTGGTGGCGATGTCAGTTTTATGGGTTTGGTGGTGAAGGTGGTGAATAAGAAAAAGTTGATTTTGATAATGGTGATATTTGGTGTTGGGTGACAAAGAAGAAGAAGAACTGAAGGTGATATAGTGGTGGTGAAGAATAAAATAATAGTGAAGGTGGAGCCGAATATGATTTTCAGATGAAATGAGAATTTAACATGGGTAGGGCTAGCGATGAAGAATATATAATTATTAGAGAATTAAAATAATTGATTAGGGATTAATTAGTGTCAAATATATCTAACAAAAAAATATGACAAAGCGCTAACGTAGCGCTGATGTGGCAGTGAGTGTTATATATCACATAATGTGAGAGTGTTGTTACATGTCTCAGGGTTGCAATAAATTTACTTTTGAGTAATAAAGGTGTGTAATAGGTCACCGTGATAGTATAAGCGTGTAATTGCCTTTTTGAAAAAGTTAAAGGAGGAACTTATGTCTTTTGCCATTTACTTTTTGTAGTTACTCTATATTGGACTTCTTTAGTATAATTCTTTTAAATTTCTTAGTGTCGTTAGCCTGCATTTTTATTTTGTGTCAAATTAATCATGTATGACTTTATTAAAATATTTCTATCCACTAACTAAAGTTCAAAACTTACCATTGGTGTTTCTTGTTATACTTTTGAAGATTTATTTGTAATTAATGTATGCTATTAGTTATTAAACACATATTTTCATGAAATTTTAAACATTATAATGGGTTAAGAAAAGTTCAGATGAGACATATGTGCACGTGTCAAAGTTGAATTACAAAATGTCCTTCACTTAATTTTACTTGAGAATAATACATTACTGATCATCATTTTATATTACAAGTGAACAGATTTTAAGTTCAAATATGCATTACAAAAATGCCGCTCAATAAATTTTTAATTAAGAAATTCGTTACTAAATTTTTAAATAAAATAATGCGACAATTAAACTAGACCAAATACATGATTTCAAACTTATCATTTTCATCTTTGGAATGTGGTTTAATTGTTAGTCTTTTTAACTTTAATGCCCATGAAACATTATTAATTGTTTTGTATTCCAAACAAATATTATATCAAAACATTTAAGTGAAAAAATATAAACATACAATTTATAAATATGATAAATTACAAAAATTAATACATACCCAAAAGAAAAAATGGGAGTTGTATAGCCAAGGTAGAGGGAAAGGCAAATCAATTGCTTCCCTTCAATTATTCCTGTTATATTCATTTGAATTGATTTTCTCTTTTATTGATTATGAAATAGATGTCTTTTCTTTCAAGTTTTTCAATACATTTTGTAACACCTCGAAAACTTCTAAGCTAACCCCAAACCATTCTTTAATTGCTTGTAGAATTTAATTGGGATCACCTTAAGTTACTCATATGTGCAAATGCTATTTATTTGGTGTTCGAATGGATATGGATATGTATATGATTTGAGGTCACAAGAACCCCGTAGCAAAAAGTTGAGTGGAAATCTTCATTTCCGATAAAATTTCAACATAAGATTGTACTTAGGTCAACTTCAAGCAATCATATATCCCATAAAATAATGAATTAGGTGGCCTATGAATTACCAAATTAAAGTTCTTTGAAATCCACTTTACAAATCCGTCAAGTTTATCTCATTTCATGGTTAGAGTAAAACGCTATGACCGTTCCAAAAAACTCTGCCAAACTAGAGTTTTCTGAATCTTAGAATGACGACTCCAATCGACGGGCCGTGGGTTGAACGAAGGCCCATCCTGTAAGGTCTCGTTAGAGTACTGGGGTTAACTTTTGGGACTCATATTCTATGGACCAACTGACGGGCAGTAGGTGGACCTACTACCCATCATTTAGACCCGTAAATGGACTTTTAAGGCTTAAAACTCAATATAGAGTCCACATATGGGATCTATGGGCCGTGGGTCAAACAACGACTGGTAGATGGTCTCGTGGATGGTGTTTGACATCTTTTAAAAATGATAATTCATTATTTTCCCAACACCTCTAAATCTAACCCACAACCTTTTTTCACCTAATTAAGGTCTAAAGTGTCAAAATATTATTTTACGTTCTTTAAAACTTCATAGACTAAGATCAAGGATTCAAGAGGATAAAAACTAGGGTTTCTATCATTTTTTGAATTTCTTCGGTTTTTCCAAGAACTTTGTTCTTCCCATGTATATAAGGCTATCATAGTGATGGACTGAATTCGTCCTCACACCCTACATCTTCTTTCTATTAGTAAACAATGATCTAGGGTTACATCCTTAATAGTTTTGATAGTTCTTGAGATTAGTTTGTTGTTGAATTTCGAATTGTTATTCCTAATTTTCGAGTTGCTATATATTATGTGTTAAGATTCTTGAGTTGATTATTCATGCCTATTTTTCTGAATTAATCCTATTATCTAAAGTATTCACTGAGGTACTGATGAGAATCTTTTAAACCAAATATTTATCTTAAATTGATTTTCTCATAAATTAAAAAGGATTATTTGAGGAAAGTATAAAGAGGCATTTTGAGTGAATCTCAAGGGAATTATTGACTCCTAAATTTATCATTTTTACCGTGAGAAAAGAGAAACTTTAATTTCTAAACAAGTAACGAGTTCAGAGTTAATTTTGAGCAGTTACATCTTTTAAGAGGATAATTGAACAATTATCTCAAAGCAGAGAAAGAGTAATGTTTTTATACATTGATAAAAGGTAAATATTATTGGGAGTAGTATTGAGCATCGATACGAGGGAGAGTTCAGACAACTTACAACCCCCCATAAACCATGTCTTGTCAACATGGGTACATGATAATACTTCTTAGATGAATCATTAGAGCCTTAGGGCATAACTTAGTGGATCCACTTAGTTGAGTTATTTTATATACCGACATGATATATGACAGTTCTGGAATTGTGTACAAGCCATTGTATCATCACATAACTCATAGTGATGGATGTTGGTTAGAAAATCTCCCAAAAGAGTTAAAGTATATTTATATATATCACCATTTATGTTAAAGTTTAGGGAATGAGAAAATATTTTTCTAAAATATCTATATTACATACTCGTACATTCAATGTACTGATGTCATTCGATCTCCATCTTTTATGATGCAAATACATGTGCTCAAGATCATCAACAGATGTTTCGTTGAGATCACTTTGCACTTTGCAGACTAGGGTTGGCACCTAAATTCATTCTTCGAGACCAGACAGCTTTGGTGAGCCTTTTTGGTTTTTGGAGGATCCAAAATTTACTTTTATTTATTGTTGAGTTGTCGGTGTTTTCCCGAATTCTATCCTAGTAATAGAGGCTTAATAAATAGTTATTGTTGATGAGTCTATCAGTATTTCCATTATGTTTGAAACATTTTGAGATTGTTTTGCAAAGTATTATTAATATTGCACTTAGTATTTTTCGACATTTGAGTTAGTATTTACTTGAGTTTGAATGCTATAAATTCTATTTTAAAGCTTTTTTGTCATTCAGTAAGTTTTCCTCTAAATAATTAGCCAGGCCAAGGGTTTTCTTGGGGATCGAAAATGAAACTTCAGTACCAGCCACTCAAGGGTGTAGGCTCTGGGATGACAAACTTGGTATCGAGTCACAAAGTTTAAGAGACCTAGGGTGTCTGTGATGTTTTGCATATAAAGTCTTGATTATTGGTGTGAAGCGCACCACAACTATATTTAGAAGGGTACAACATTTAGAAACATTTCAGTTTCTTATTGTTCCTGTTCGCGTGATAGAATTTAATTCTATAATAATTTCCTCTAACTCATACTCAAGTATGTCTTTTCAGATCATGCCTCCGCATAGAGCTGTTTGAGGACGTTCTACTAGCACTACAAAAAAATATGATATATAGCTACAAAATTATTAGCTACAACATCAAATTCATCATTAATTATTTTAGTAATAAAATTTACTTTTCGTGCTTAAATATATGAAACACATAATTTTAGTGACGAAACATAAGAATTTGTAGCAATGTTTTGTCCACTAAAGTTTTCCATCAAAAAATTATTTGGCGCCATTTTGTTAAATAATGTTAGTCACGAATTTAAAGTTATCGTTTACGCATTATTTCGTCACTAATAGTATATGTAATTTATGACAAACTACGACATCAAGTTCGTCACTAATTATTCGCTTTTAGTGACAAAATTTATTTTTCGTGCTTAAATATATGAGACACATTCTTTTAGTGACGAAACATAAAAATCCGTAGCAATGTTTTTCCACTAAAGTTTTCCACTTAAAAATTAATTGAAGTCATTTGTTAAGTAGTGTTTGTCACAAATTTAAAGTTATCAGTGACAAATTATTTTTTCACTAATAATGTATCTAATTCATAATAATTTTTTTTGTCTTATAATTTATTAAATTTTGGACACAAAAAAATTTCCTCTAAAAAATATATTGTTACAATATCGACAAATTAGAGTTCGAAGTTAAATATTTTAAATTTTAGCTATGAAAATTTATATTTAATTATGACATTTATTTAGTCACTAATAATATAAATAATTGGTTACAAATAATTAATTGTCTATGATCAATTTATGATTTAGTCATAATAAAAAAACTGTCACGAAATATGTAAGGTGTTAAATAGCGACGACTTAAAACTTTTACTAAATAATTAAACTATTTGCTATAGAAAAAATTAATAGCTAAATACAATTTTTCTACAATTGTTAATAATTACAAGTGACTCCTTACAAAAAGTATAATATAAGTGCTTCATAAGAAGTAGACAAAGTCCATTCGTTAATTGGAAAGTTAAAATATTAAAACCAATGAATTCAGTCGATTTTTAAAAATGAAAAAAGTTCAATACATTTATTTTCTTAAATTACGCAATTATAAAATGGATCACTTAAAAAAATACAATTCGAGTTATAGGTATTGTAAGTGGGTACGGTTCTACCACTAGATCACTAATATTTGTTTGTTTAACACTTTTTTTTATTTGATACACTTTCATTGATAAGCACGATAAAATAATAATTTGTCAAGTCTTTGTGCTATGGTTTGTGCATGTCTGTTGATTTGTGATTGGTAAACTACATAGACTAAGTTAATCTATTTGTTTTTGTATATAAATATGATACATATCTAATCGTAATTTCATATACGTACATAGGGTAACTATACAAAGATAACATCGATTTACAAACATATACTTTGCAAAGGTGCAATATATTTCATGAATTTCTATTAACTTTTTTCATAAGTGTGAATATTGAAATAAACTAAAGAATAAAAGCACAAATAATAGAAATGAACTAACGAGGATTTCAAATATATTATGATGAAGTACTATAGTTATTTGTATTGATGTTCAGGTTGAACCAATTATTCATTTTTTTAATAAAATGAAACTTTAATTTTAAATAAATTTATTATTTTACTGAATTATTTTAAAAATTTACGAAAGTAATTAAATAAAATGAAAAAATTGTATGAATATATTTAAACATATTAAAAAAAATACACAGTTTAATTCAAATATAATCTACATTTGAATATATTGTGGGTGGTAAATTTCATGAATTTGTGCATGAGTATAAATAATCATATAATATATTGTTTCTACAAAAGTTAAATTTGATAGAAGTGAATGAAATATAAAATAAAACAAAAATGAACAACCAGAGAGAGTTGATATATATAATTTGTGACTATAATTTTATCAGTAGACACACATTTAGTGACGACTAAGTGACAAATTATTTTTTGTCACATAAGATTTTTAGTGATGAAATATGATTTATTAATAAAGAAATTATTTGTCCTTGATAATTAAATTTATTGTAGTGTAGCAGGAATGCTAATCCTCAAGGTCAAGAAGCTCCCAATGCATCAGAAGTACAAACCCCTCATGGTGATGTCACCAATGCTAAGTTTGGGATGATTAGTGGAACAAGAACAGAGCGGGATGAGGCACCACCTCTGAGTTGGGCTGTGTTGGTATATATATATACATATTTAGAACAAAATAATTTTTTGTATATAAAATAGTCATTTGTGACGAAATTAATTTTTTTTTCACTAAGAAATATATATAACTTTAGAGACAATTGATTTTGGCACTGATTGAAGTAAAATAATTAGCAACGATATAATTTTGTCAGTAGTAATAACCTTTTTAGTGACAAAGCATACTATTAAACTACAAAAAATATACTTTTTACAACAAATAAATTTGTCACAAATGTTTAAGCCTTTTGGGACGATTTATGTTTTTGTAGTTAATATAATACTTTTAGCGACGAAGCACTAAATCTTCTATGTATACTTTTAGAGAACACATTTGGTGACGACTGAGTGACAAATTATTTTTCGTCACACAAGATTTTTAGTGACGAAATATGATTTATTAATGACGAAGTTATTTGTCCTTGATAATTAAATTTATTGTAGTGTAGGAGGAATGCTAATCCTCAAGGTCAAGAAGCTCCCAATGCACCAGAAGTACAACCCCCTCAGGGTGATGTCACCAATGCTAAGTTTAGGATGATTAGTGGAAGAAGAATAGAGCGGGATGAGGCACCACCTTTGAGATGGGTTGTGTTGGAAGATGATTTCTTGGGCATTTCTTTCATCAAGAGCTAAGGGAAGCAAATGTAAGAGAGTTTCTTAATCTGAAGCAAGATTCTATGAGTGTGCAAGAGTATAGCCTCAATTTGACCCAACTTTCTCGATATTCTCCACAGATGGTGGTTTATATGAGAAGTAGAATGAGTTTGTTTATGTTTGGGTTATCTCGTTTATCCAATAAGGAGTAGAGAACAACTAATTTCATATGACGCATGGACATAACTAGGCTTATGATTCATGTAGAATGGGTATAGGAGGAAAAGTTGAAAGACAAGAAAGAGTTTCGCAACAAGAGGGCTAAGACAACAAATCATAAGTCTGTCTAGAAAAAGACTGAAAATTGGCCTCGGTAATCTTCCTAGCAAATGTCATCTAGACCCACTCCATCATTAGATAGTGGACCTGCACTTAGAAATAGAAACGAATATATTAATCAACTTTCTTAGAATTTCAGAGCTCAAGGTACTGACTCAAAAGGTAGTATGGAACAGGGGTTTAGAGCATACCTTGTGTTAAGTGTACTATAACCCATCCAGGAGAATGTCGTGACGACTTTAATGGCTGTTTCAAGTGTGGTCAGGCAGGTAATTTCATAAGAGAGTGGCCTAAGAACATGTAGAGGTGGGGGGGGGGGGGGACAAAAACCAATCTTCTTTAGTGGCTCCAACAGGCAAAGCCACTTTGAAAGGAGGTACTTCGGGTAAAGGCGGAGGAGCAAACCATCCTATGCTATGGCTAGCCTCCAGCATCAAAGAACTCGCCAAATGTTTTCACTGGTATGCTTAAAGTTTTTTCTGTTGATATGTATGTCTTACTTAATCAAGATGTGATTTTATCTTTTGTGACTACTTACGTAAACATGAAATATGGTATTTTCCCCGAACAACTTATTGAGCCATTCACTATTTCCATACCTATTGGCTACATAAGGAGTCACAAAAGATAACAAAAACTTATACTAAAAATAAAAATATTATTATATCAAAACTAATATAAAGAAAAATATTGAAAATATGGAGATAATAAATCTCCCCATACACAAGACTCTTAAACGACTACATTGTAGATGTTATTGTTATTATGTGTTAGAAGAAACAATCCTATATTTATAAACTCCTAAAAACATTCGCTACTTGAAAATGAGTAGCCACTCCGGAACCTTTTCCTAAGTAAAAGAATAAACTAAATATGAAACAATATTATATTTTACTATCACAAAAAATAAAAACATTTATGGTAATTTTTGGTCTTTTCCTTTAGGAAAAATAAATCTTCAAATAAGGTAGGAAAATAATGGCAAAACCCTAACAAATCTCCCCTTTTGACTTGAATTTTATGGCATAATAATCTTGATTCTTTTTTTCCATACTATCTACATGTATCATTGCTGCTTACCATGAATTAAAAATTGATATGAGTTAAAAATTGGAACTCTTTAAACGTTATGATATGGGTTGAAAGTGGAGCTCATGCGTTAAAAGTAATATACATGAATTAAAAGTGGAGCTCATGCCTTAAAAGTAAGATTCATGAGTTAAAAGTGGACTTCATGTGTTAAAATTAAGATGCATGAGTTAAAAGTGGAGCTCATGCATTAATAGTAAGATGCATAAGTTAAAAGTGGAACCCGAGCATTAAAAGTTTGCAGGGGTTGAAATTGTTGAAATTGATTATGTTTTAAAGGATGAAGCAACAAGATATTATTGAAAACCTATTTGAAATTTTCTTTACATGTAGTAGAACTAAAATCTTCATTATCATCACGTTGATTGCAAATTGATATGATACCACTCGAGCCTTTCTTCAATCTTATTTTGGATCATAGAACCATAAGATCTTTGAACAATGTGCTCTGATACCACTTTTTGTGCTATGAAGGTAGATTATGACATCATGCAAAAGCGTACAATTTCATATAATATGTTAAATCAGATAACAAAATCTTATACTAAAAATAAAAATATTATTGTATCAAAACTAATATAAAGAAAAATATTGAAAATATAGAGAGAATAAGTCTCCCCATAAACAAGACTCTTAAACGACTACATTGTGGTTGTTATTTTTATTATGTGTTAGAAGAAACAATCCTATATTTATAAAGTCCTAAAACATTCCCTAGTGGAAACTGAGTAGCTACTCCAGAACCTTTTCCTAAGTAAAAGAATAAACTAAATATGAAACAATATTACATTTTCCTTTCGCAAAAAATAAAATATTTATGGTAATGTTTTGTCTTTTGCCTTAGGAAATATAAAACTTCAAATAAGGTAAGTAAATCATGGCAAAAACCTAACACAAGTTATACATGTCTATCACAAATACACCATGAGTGACTTAGTTGAGCTAGACGTGGTGGATTTTGATTTCATTCTAGGTATGGACTGACTTCATTCTTGTTATGAATCAGTCGATTGTAGAACTCAAATAGTCAAGTTTCAATTTTCGAATGAGCCAGTTTTAGAGTGGAGGAGTAGTTTAGTAGTCCCTAAGGGTAGTTTTATTTCATACCTTAAGGCCAAAAAGTTAGTCTCTAAAGAGTGCATTTATCACTTAGTCTGAGTTAATGACTCTGTTGTTGAGACATAACATATTAAGTCAGTTCCAGTTGTGAGTGAGTTTCTAGAGGTAGTTGTCGACGTTCTTACCGGAGTCCCTCCTAAAAGAGAAATAGGCTTTGGAATAGATATCCTTCCTGTTACTCAAATCATTTCCATTCCGCCATATAAAATAGTTCCAGCTGAGTTAAAAAAATTAAAGGAGCAGTTGAGAGATCTTCTTTATAAAGGTTTCATCTGATCGACTGTCTCACCTTGGGGGCATTCCAATCTTATTCGTGAGAAAGAAAGTTCGTTCCTTTAGGATGTGTATCGATTACCGCTATTTGAACAAGGTAATCATAAAAAATAAATATCCCCTTTCGGGAATTCATGACCTTTTCGATCAACTCTAGGGTGCCATTTGTTTCTTTAAGTTAGACCTTAGATCTGACTATCATTAGTTGAAAGTGAGATGTAGTGACACCGAAACTATAACATTTAAACCTGTTATGGTTAGTATGAGTTCCTTGTTATGTCCTTTCATTTGACAAATACTCTTGCAACATTTATGGATTTCATGAAAAGAGTCTTTAAGCAGAATTTGGATATGTTTGTTATTGTATTCATCGATGACATCTTGATCAACTCGAGGAATGAAGATGATCATGCCAATCATTTTGGAATAGTCCTCCAAAATATCAAAGATCGAGAGTTATATGCCAAGTTTGAAAGTTGTTCCTTTATAGATGAAACATCTGTTAAAATTGCTTGCTTGATCGTTTGGGACATCGGGGAGTAGCATAGATTATATTTTAAGTCAATCTCCAAGGATACATATCATGAGATGAATGTGTAGAGGATTCAATGGCTGAATAGTTCTTAGTTGTAGATTTCTTGGAATCGAAGAGCTTAAGTGGAGCTAGAGTCTTCTTGATCTTTTGGGTAACACTTCCTCTTCTTGGTGAAGAATTTCTAGAGGACCCTTAATCATTTTGAGTTGATGACCAAAAATACGACATTAATGTGGATGAAACTTGAAGTGTTTTTTGTCCCAACATAGTGGTCTTACTCCTTGTAAAGACTCTAAATCTTTCAAAGGTAAACCGAAGGACTCCTTTGAATTAGCAGAGAACACAAAGTGAACATTCTTAGAAGCGTTAGAGGAAGTTTATAAGGGGTTGATATTTTTTAGAGCCATTTTAATGTTCTATACTTTTTTAATAGTTGACATGAGAGGTATAGATTCTCTCATTAGGCCTGACAAAACTTATATACTGTAAATTTGTTTTGATAGAATAATAACCAAGACTAAAATACATCACAACAATCATATTTATTTGATTTAAATATAAGTTTTACAATATCTATGAATTCTCCAATTTGCGTTTTTTTTATATAAATTTAAGGGTTTCTAAGCTTGATCGTGTTTATTGAATACGTTCATAGGCCTTTGGGCTTGATCGTGAATATTTATGAACTTGATCATGACTTGTACTACCAAGAGCTTTTGAGCTTGTTGTTAAACTTAAAATTTTGAGTGTTTGTATTTTTGAATTTGTAACTTGTTAAGAGAAATGTGCTTTGTTCTATCCATGGGCTCTCTCTGGCTTATCATTGAATCTTACTATGATTTATGAGATATGAGCGCACTTTTAAAGTTGTAGAACAGAGGAGTTACAATGAAATGAAACATTCGTTCACACTATCAGATTTAACGGACACGACATATAACTAAGCATACTCTTCATTTATAGCCCAAATCGATGTACTACTTCAATGAAATTGAAATTTTATTAAATCCATATTTTTTGGACATAAATAATTAATCCAAGGATATTAATTCATAATATGTATTTGGATTGATATATATTAATTCTAATATAATTTAAATGATTTTATAAACTTATATTTAATTATGTTTTAAATCAGTACAACGTAATTACAAAATCATAACTAATTATGTAAGTATTAAATGTGTGTATACATTTAAATAGTTGCATGAATCTCATATTTGGTACATCCCAATGAATTGCATTAGTCTCTTTTATTAGTCTCATTTATTTTAATGCTGAATTATATTAGTGTCATAGTTAAATTTTCTCTTATATTTTTATTAATTGCATCAATTTCATATTTGTCGTTTCTCTTTTATTTTAATGAATTGCATTGATCTCATGTTTGACATTTCCTTTTTATTTTAATGAATAGTATTAATTTCATATTTGACTATTTTTCTTTTAATTTAATGAATTGAATTAATCTTACATTTGACTTTCCTCTTATACATTTAGAAAAAACAACAAAAAAATAAATAAATTACAATAATCTCATATTTGATACTTTCTGAAGCTATAAAAGCATGTTAGAGGGTTCAGAGAAATGAAAAGGTAAAAAAATTATTAAGTCTTTGTACTTTTCATTGTTCTTTCTCTCCTTTGTAGTAGCACTATTTGTAATTCCTCCAAATGTGAAGGGAAACACACTTGATGACATTTGTCCCCAAAGCTTCTGTTAATCTTGAGATTTTGAATATGGCAAAATTGAGTTGAACAGGTAGTGCAACATGTCCCTGTGAAATATTGCAGCAGGTATGCAAGTGGCGGCGTACGTGTTATATATGGAAACTTATATGTACGTTTTTGTTTATAGTAGTTTACTTGGTTGAGGAAAACTATTAAAAACAAATTTGAGTACAATAAGGTTTTGAGAAAAAGAGTTTGTAGAAGTCAACAAGGATTTGTAGAAGACAAATACAAAGTTGATTTGTACAAGGATTGGCTGAATTTCTGGTCTATAAATAGAGAGCTATTTTGATCAGAAAAACTTGCGCACCTACAAAGAGAGAACTTCAAAACACGATCAAGAGGGTTGAGAGAGTTTTGTTAAAATCTTTTGAGTGCTGCGAGTTGAGTGTTAAAGTTGTATGATTGTATTCAAGAGTTTGTTTACAATCTAGGTAGTAGATTTGCTTGACAAGTTAGAGTACTTAAAAAGCATTGAAAAGATAGAAAACTAGGGAGTAGTTTTTTGTCTTTGAGTAGAAGGAATTAGAGTTTATAAGTCCTTGAGAGCTTAAACGTTTGTAATCTTTGTATTACTTGAAAGTTACAAATAATACAAAGTACTGTTCAAATTAATTATTGTTAAAGTTTTTCAAGCAGCCACAAACTAGTTGTTAGTACGTGTTCCTTTGAAGAATTCAGGAGGGTAGAATTCCAACAAGTGGTATCAGAGCAAGGTTATCTTTAGAGAGTCTAACAACTCAAGATAAGATCAACATGAGTTCTGCACCTCCACTCGGACACGGTAAGGGTCAACACATCAACAGACCTCCACTATTCAATGGACAATACTACTCATGGTGGAAGGCAAGGATGGAAGACTTCATTCAAGCTGAAGACTATGAATTATGGGTAAGAATTACTAAGGGACCACTAATTCCTACCATCACTGATAGTGAAGGAAATAAAATACCTAAACCCGCAGATACATATAATGAAGCAGATTATAAGATACTAGGAAAGAATGAAAAAGCTAAGTGTATTCTTGTGTGTGGATTAGGACCTGATGAATTTAACCGTATCTCAAGTTGTACCTCCGCTAAACAAATATGGGATACCTTACAAAATGCTCATGAAGGGACTACTCAAGTCCGAAAATTCAGGATTGCTAGTTTGTGTTCAGAATATGAAGCCTTTAAGATGAAATCCGGAGAATCTCTTCAAGATATGATCACCAGATTCACCACTGTGGTAAAAGAACTAATCTCATTAGGAAAAGTATATACCACCGAGGAACAGGTTGAAAAAGTACTTAGGATTTTGCCTAGGTCTTGGGAAATCAAAGTCACTGCCATTAGAGAAGCTAAGGACCTAACTACTATGTCTTTAGATGTATTAGTTGGAAATCTCAAGACCTACGAGATGAATGTTGACAAAAGAGGTGAAGGAAATAAAGAAAAACTTCTTGGTCTTAAAGCAAGTGAAAGTGACAAATCAGACATAGATGAATATGATCTAGCTTTGATAAGTAGGAACTTCAAGAAACTCTTTAAAAGGGGGTTAAACTCTGCCAAGAAATCACCACCCTTGAAAGAAAAAAATCCTGAACGATCACAAAATGGAGGTTGTTTTAAGTGTGGTAAGACAGATCATCAAATAAAGGACTGCCCAATGTGGGAATTAGAATGGAAAAAGGAAAAAGCTGAAAAAGAAAGGAAGGAACTCCTCAACAAAAAGAAAACCAAAGAAAACAAGCAATGTATGCAGCCTGGGGAACAGGTTCCTCGGACATGTATGAAGATGTTGAAGACCTTGCCTTGATGGCAATAGAAGAATCAGATGCTGAACCTGAATCAGACTCTGAAGAAACTGAGGTAAACCTTCTTAACCTAAAGGATAAGCTAGCAAAGTTCTCCAAGAAAAAGCTTTCACTCGTATTGCTTAAATCCATAGACACAATTCAAGAACTTGTGAACACCAAAAGCCAACTACTTGCTTTGCTATCTAGCTTAAAGTTTGAGCATATTGATCTCAATAAGAACAAACTAGACCTTCAAGAAAAAATCAAGCAACTTGAAACCCAAAATCTGGAACTAAGAACTAAGAATTCAAAATTAAATGTTCTTGGCAAAGGAAAAGAGGGTGAGCTGCCTGACCAAAAGCTTGAGGTTGACAAACTCAAAAAAACTTTAAAGTTGGAAAAGGAAAATTGTAAAAGGATAAATCTTGAATTGACTAGAGTAAGAAGTGATCTGGAAAGAGCTAACAAATGGACAAGATCCTCTTGATAGTAACTCATCTAGGAAACAACAATAGGAACATCAAAACCGGAATAGGATATGAACAGCCCATAAATGGAAATCCTACGTTTTGTATAGTGTGTGGCAACTCTGGTCATTCTAAACAATACTGTCCCAAAAACAAAATAGCCACTGAAGAAAACAACTCAACAAGAACCTATAAAACTGTTCAGAGGAACAGGTACATACCCAGAAAAAACAGTGTGCCCAACTGGGCTCGTAGAAATCTGATTCACCCTTTTGATCAAAACAAAAATCCCAAGCTAATCTGGGTTCCTAAATCCAACCTCTAATTTTTCAGGAAGAAGTGAGAGAAAGCATGCAGCAGTGGTACATGGACAGTGCTTGCTCAAGACACATGACAGGGAATATGGCATCTAGTACCTAAGCCCTCAAACAAAACTGTAATTGGAACTAAATGGGTGTTTAGGAACAAGTTAGATGAACATGGTACCATAATCAGAAACAAAGCTAGGTTGGTTGTTCAAGGAAATAATCAAGAAGAAGGGATACATTATGATGAAATTTTTGCACCCGTGGCAAGAATAGAAGCAATCAGACTGCTTATAGCTTTCGCATCTCACATGGAATTCACATTGTATCAGATGGATGTCAAAAGTGCTTTTTTGAATGGGCTATTACAAGAAGAAGTTTTTGTTAAACAACCCCCCGGCTTCGCGAATAATGACTTCCCTGATCATGTCTATAAGCTTGACAAAGCTCTCTACGGGTTAAAACAAGCTCCAAGGGCATGGTATGATATATTGTCAAAATTCCTTTTAAGTCATGGATATTCAAGAGGTAAAATTGACAATACACTCTTCTTCAAGAATAAAGAAAAGGGTCTGCTGATCGTGCAAATCTATGTTGACGATATCATATTTGGAGCTACAAATAAGAGTCTCACAAAAGAATTTGCAATTCTTATGAGCAATGAGTTTGAAATGAGTATGATGGGTGAATTAAACTACTTTCTTGGGCTTCAAATAAAACAAACACCTGGAGGTACATGGATTCATCAACAAAAATATGTAAAAGAATTGCTTAAGTGGTTCAAAATGGACGATGCCAAACCAATTGATACTCCAATATCCCCTGCCACTAAGTTGGATCTTGAAGGAACAGGTTCTGCTGTTGAACAAAAACTGTACAGAGGCATGATTGGCTCCCTTTTGTATCTTAATGCTAGTCGACCTGATATTGTGTTTAGTGTAGGATTATGTGCTCTCTTTCAAACTAATCCTAAAGAATCACATATTCAAGCAGTCAAGAGAATCCTCAGATATCTAAAAGGAACCTCTGATTTAGGACTTTGGTACCCAAAAGGAAGCAACTTTGATTTAGTTGGGTATGCGGATGCTGACTATGCTGGATACTTGGGTGACAGAAAAAGCACTACAGGAATGACTCACTTTCTAGGATCATGTCTTATTTCATGGGGATCAAAGAAACAAAACTCAGTTGCACTATCCACGGCTGAGGCTGAGTACGTAGCAGCTGCGTCATGTTGCGCCCAACTTCTGTGGATTAAGCAACAACTTAGTGATTTCGGTCTCAAAATTGAACAAGTACAAATTTTCTGCGATAATACTAGTGCTATCAACATTGCAAAAAATCCGGTACAACATAAGAGAACTAAACACATTGACATTCGTCATCACTTTCTTAGAGACAATGTGGAAAAGGGTTTAATCTCTATGAATTTTTGTACTACGGAAGAACAAATCGCGGACATCTTTACAAAGGCATTAGCAAGGGAACACTTTGAAAGGAACAGGCTGGAGCTAGGAATGATGAAGACCAACTAAGCAAATAAAAGCTGAAGGAATTGGACTCTCAAAATCATTTATGCATGCTTAAAAGGTATGTCTACTTTTCTTAACTAAGATAGACAAAAAAATATAAGACCAATGCATTAAATTCCGTTCCTTTAATTAAATGAAAAAAAAATTCATCATCACAACCGCCAATTCAAAACCTGCAGAAAACCTTTCAAGTCATACCTGTTCCCATTCTCAGTAAAACCCTTACACTTCCCTATAATTCTTCTTAAACAGTTCCCTTTTCTCTTTCTTCTCCGATTGTCTTCATTCTTTCTAAAACCCTTGAAAACCCAGAATCCACATTGTGTTGTTTAGAAAAAATGGCCATGTCCTACAATCTTTCACTAGCCATAATTCCTTTTTATGCTCAAGAAAGCCTACACGCCCTACCAGCCATTCTCTACATTGATTCGACCGGCATAACTCGATGGTCTCTTATGGAAGATGCTTTAGTTCAGGGGGAAGAGAGAAGTCAAGGGTTAGAAAAAGATAATATGAGTGCACAAAGTGAGGGGGAACATATGTTTTTGTCACATGACCAAGAAAATAGTTCTGATGATGAAAATATCACTTTACTTGAAATGCTTTCCAAAATCAGAACGTGTTCCAAACAAATTTCATCTTCTTGCAAACCTCCTGCTACGACTCTTCCTGAAACTCCAGAAGAACCTCACTCTATTCTACTAGTAAAGGTGCCAATGAGAGTAACTAGATCTGCACAACGCACTCAAGAAGCAGAGACTTTGGCTAAATCAACCAAGAAAATTCGCACAAAAAAGCGTAAGTCTTCTTCATCGTTAAACCTTGCAGCAGATACAGTGAAAAGTCAGAAACGGAAAATTTTTTTCATCCAAATCAAAATTTCATGATGATAGTGATTATCATGCAAGAGTGTTAGCCTTTAAGAAGAGGAGTGTGATTAGGGGGAGAGTAATTTCTGGCTTTGGGGGTGGTGAGATGGATGAGTTAGTGATCATCTTACAAGAACAAGGTTGGACAGAACTGATGCTTAAAGGATCCTTTAGGAGTAAAATGGGTAGAGTAGAAACCAGAGAATTTTATATCAATGCAACAGGAACTGCCTCGTCAATTACTAGTACTGTGTGTGGTATTTCTTTTACACTTACTGCTGAGATTTTGTCTCCAATACTTAGAATTCCTAACAGGGGATGGGGTCACTATGTCAAGAAGGATTGGCCTCCTTTAGAGGGTAACACCTCTCAACTTGACATATGCAGGCGATTCTCAAATGATCCTACTCTTTCAGAATAATCTAGTGTTGACAAGGGATGTATGTTACCTTTAAATCAGATGCTGTTTAATGTAGTTCACAAAATTCTTCTTCCAAGAAAGCAAAAAAGGACTGAAGCATGTTACTTGGATCTCACACTTATGGACTTACTGTTATCTAGGACTCAAATAAACTTGCCAATCCTAATCATGAGTCACATACATAGTTTGTCTAAGGTTGATAAAAAGCAAAGGGGTTTGGCTTATGGATTTTGGTTAGGACATGTATTTGAACATTTTGGTGTGCCCGTAAAGAAATGGCAGATTCAAACCATTTCTGATGTCATGGGGAAGGTAGACTACATGAACATGCCTGGTACGCCTAAAAGGGTTGATGTGAAAACTCAACGGTTGAGGGCCTCTCTTACTGCTGTAGAAAAGGAGATGGAAGCACTAAAAAGGGCTCATTCAGTAGAGATGGAACAGGTTCAGATGGCTCATAAGTTGGAACGTGAGGAATTGATTGCTGAGAACTGCAGGATTAAGGAATAACTCACTCAAACTCAGGCTGCGTTATATCAAGAACAAGCAGTGAATTCTGGGCATCTACAAAGTATCATGGGGTTGCTAACCAAGGGATCTTCAAACTCTTCTACATCTATGGCACCCTCTATTTAATCAATCCTCATATATGCATTATCTCATAATTTTTAGTTTTGACTAGTTAAAGACTGAAGTAGACATTACTATTTTTGTATGTATTTTTGGTTTGATGTCTAACTCTTGCTGTTACTACTGATTTTGTCTGATGATCTATTCTAGTATGCATATGTACTTTGGTTTTCAATATTTTTGGCTAATGGCAAAAGGGGGAAGCAGCTGCAGATTTGTAGGATGATATTAAAGTGTGTGCTCTATATGTTGATTGATGTATTGTGTACCTTTTCAAATGCAAGCTGATTATTTGCCATAGTCAAAAAGGGGGAATTTGTTAATCTTGAGATTTTGAATATGGCAAAATTGAGTTGAACAGGTAGTGCAACATGTTCCTGTGAAATATTGCAGCAGGTATGCAAGTGGCGGCGTACGTGTTATATATGGAAACTTATATGTACGTTTTTGTTTATAGTAGTTTACTTGGTTGAGGAAAACTATTAAAAACAAATTTGAGTACAATAAGGTTTCGAGAAAAAGAGTTTGTAGAAGTCATGTAAAAGACAAATACAAAGTTGATTTGTACAAGGATTTGCTAAATTTCTGGTCTATAAATAGAGAGCTATTTTGATTAGAAAAACTTGCGCACCTACAAAGAGAGAACTTCAAAACACGATCAAAAGGGTTGAGAGAGTTTTGTTAAAATCTTTTGAGTGCTGCGAGTTGAGTGTTAAAGTTGTACGATTGTATTCAAGAGTTTGTTTACAATCTAGGTAGTAGATTTGCTTGACAAGTTAGAGTACTTAAAAAGCATTGAAAAGATAGAAAACTAGGGAGTAGATTTTTGTCTTTGAGTAGAAGGAATTAGAGCTTATAATTCCTTGAGAGCTTAAACGTTGTAATCTTTGTATTACTTGAAAGTTACAAATAATACAAAGTACTGTTCAAATTAATTACTGTTAAAGTTTTTCAAGCAGCCACAAACTAGTTGTTAGTACGTGTTCCTTTGAAGGATGCTTCGAAATGACCTTGCTGTCTCTAAAGGAGATGTTCATGGTCTTCTCTCTACTGTTCTTCATATAGCACAAGATAATACCACAACGACCTATAAGTTGGTTAAATCAATTCTCAAACAACCTATTAAAGATCCCAACGTGAAAGCCCAAATGAAGAATTTCTTGAGAAATTACAATGATGTTGTTGATTATCTTAATCGTTCCATTGATTTCTATAAGTCTGGTGATTATAAAAATACAAGCTTGTATTCATCTCTTGCAAAAAATGAATCTATTTTATGCAACAATGGTTTCGTTGAAGTGCCATCCAAGCTCAAAACACTCAACGAAGCGGTCCAAGAGTTCTCCAATCTTTCGGCTCATATAGCCAATAATCTCAAATAATCTAGTTATTTTACATGATGCCTTATTTTTTATTTCATATTACATTACATGGATGAATTCATGTTATGATTTAAAATATATTTAAAATGTTTTTTTCTTACTGTGCAATGTAATTTTTGATGAAAAACATTCAATTCACCATTATATATCTGTTACCTAAAAATATGTATGGGGCTGAGCGACTAACCATACTTGAAAAGGCATAAAGTAAAACTTCAATTAATACTTAAATCTAAACAACCTTTATAAGTAATTTTAAAATCTACTTTTTAAATTTTTTAGACAAAAAATTGTTACTTAATCTCTCCCGATGATAACATATTTTTCATATTCATATTTATAACCTCTACAACAACTTTTGGGCCAGACATTCGTGGAAAATGAAAAAAAACCCTTATATCGGATTGGAAGCGATGTCTTAAGCCTCTCACTTCTTCTTATAGGGAGTTTAAAGAACCTAGAACTTTAATTTATATAAGTTCTAATTTGGAAAATTTATAATAGTTTTCTTTGAAAATATAATTACTAGTTTAATGTAAGATTTTATTACTTTCAATATTTAGAGCATGCTTTTATGGATGAAAAATATATGCATTGTTAACATAATTCTATAAGTAATATGGAGAAAAATTTAGTTAAAAGTAATTGTAATGAATATCCGTAGAATATAATTTAATATGTTTATAACTTGAGATACCCCACTTAATGTTTGCTAAAAAACTTAATATCTTGAAGAAAAAAATAAAAAAGAATATGCAATGCACGCTGATCAATATTTTTCTACTATTGATTACAAGTCTAAATTTAAAAATTATAATTAATCTCTAGGAAATTTACTTGTATAGGTTTATTCTAAATTTTTAGAGCTTTCTTATAGTAAATGAAAATCATTTATGACATGTTGGGACTGACAGTTTGTCACCTATTCATTCGTTTGTTTTTTATCAAGTTATTTTATATTTCACAACCTATGAAAATTAAATGGTAAAGTTTTATCTAAATATCATATAATTAAGATTTGAATGCAACTGTGACAGATCCTTTAGCTGAACCATAAATTTTTGCGTTGAAGGACCTTTAGTTCTCGACCCGAGGCTTCTAAACTAATTTCAAACAACCTTATTGATTTTGGCTAAATAGAGTTTTAAGTGTGGGACCCATTTTTAATTGAAATGACCTTTATTGGACATTTAGAAGCATTTATCGTGTCCAAAATGTGTCCTAGAATTTTTTTATGTAATGTTTAGAAATTAAAATATTTACCTAAAAGGAAAATTTGCAAAAATTATATTGATGGAAGTTTTTTAGCCGTCGTATGGGTTGTAAGAAAGTTGTCATAGAAACTGGGATGGATTTAGAATAACGTTACGTCCCATATGGAGTTATAATCTCTAATTGAGTGGTTTGTAATATTTCCTATGGGCCATAGCAAGTACTCGAAGAAGAGATTCAAAGGTTGTAATTTTTGAGACCTCAAGTCTATGGTTTCTTTGTACGGTTTGTAGAAAATGTCACGGATTTAGAGACTGTCCATCGAAGAATTATATACTTGGTGAAATTTGTGACTATGAACCTATGAGTTGTAGAATATATTATGGGTCATAGAAAATGATTTTGTAAAGTTAGTTGGTGTTACCAATTTGGGTACCTTATCTTACAGAAAAAGAATGTGGGTTGTAGGAAATACTACAATCCTTAGAAGGTAATCGTGGAGAGTGTTTTGACTTAAGGTATATTTGGGAAATTAGTTCTATGGGTTTAGTCTATGATTCATAGAAAGTATGTCGATCCGTAGAAGGATTCGATGGAAATTGTTTTGGAAGTTTGTCTCTAAAACTTGGTTTTACGAGTCAATAATATGACCTATAGAAGTTTCTACAGACCATTGAGTGAACCCCTAGAACTTTTTCGACAGTTATGTTCAAGCTTGCTTGAGACTTTTCGAATCTATTTATTACCTAAACTATTTCATTTCTAGACAATTATAGGACCAAATAACCGGAAAATAACTTGAAAGTATCAATCCTTCATCTCCAATCTGTTTATTAGCTAAACCATGTCATTTCTAGACAATTGTAGGACCAAATAATCGGAGAGTAACTTGAAAGTATCAATCCTTGCAATGTATTATTTGGCAGACATTAGGGGAGATTTGGTGGATACGTTGTACATATATTTGATGTCCCTTCAATGAACTCCTTTATATAATTGAGTGAGATCATCAATGCAGAAGAAATAGCATTTCGTTGACAGGTCTTGTTTGCTTCACATATTTATCAATCTCTTAAACTTCAATACCTATACAAGGCACATGGATGGACTCTCTATCGTATAATCCATTCATCCTATCCATTAAATTGTTAATCCAAGATTCTAGGTTTTCTGTATGCTTTGTCAATTATTCAATTATCTTTGCCAGGCATGCAAGTTGTTTCTTTATGGACGAAGCATTAGTTATAATTACTTTCTTGATCGCTTGGGATATTGGGGAGTAACAGATATTATCTTGCAAGTAAATCTTCAAAGGGTTCATATATTGGGATGCATGTTTAGAGGATTTATTGGCTGACTTATATTTCTTATTTGAAAGAAGATCTCTTGGAATTAGAGAGCTTAAGTGGAGCTCGAGTATTCTTGATCATTTGGGCAACACTGCTTCTTCCTGGTGAAGAATTTCTAGAGGACCCTTGGTAATTTTTGGTTGACAACCAAAAATAGGATATTGATGTGGATAAAACTTGAAGTGTTTGTTGTCCCAACATAGTGGTATTACTCATAAAAACTATGAAACTTTCGAAGGTAAAACTAAGGACTCATTTGCATTAGCAGAGAACATAGTTAACATACTTACAAGCGTTAGAGGAAGTTTATAACGAGTTGATTTTCCTGGAATCCATTTTGATGTTTTTTATTTTTTGAATAGTTAATGTGAGAGGTATAGATTCTCTTATCAGGCCTAAAAATTTTTGTAGATGGTAAATTTGTTTTGATAAAATAATAATCAAGACAAAAGTATATCACAACAATTGTATTTATTGATTTGAATATAAGCTTTACAATTTGTATGAATCCTCCAATTTGTCTTTTTAACATTAATTTAAGGGCTGGTGAGGTTGACCGTGAATATTGAATATTTCTTGAACTCAAGGGCATTTGGGCTTGATCAATAAGTGATTTTAATGATTGTGAAAACATAAACAATCTAACATTTAGAAATTCTATCAATTATTCAGGATCATAGAACTATATGATTTTCACATCTATTTTTATACTATGATATTTCAGTAGAATACATACCCGAATCTGTCATTATAATTCTTGACTTGATTGAGCAGAAGTCTTTTCTTTTGGTTCTTTAGAAGTTATTTCTCTCTCTTGCCTTATACTTTATGTATAACTTTGATGGATAAGACTATATCTTTATGGCAGAGAGCAGACCCTTTATATAGAGTGTGTTTTAACATCATTCTCACCTTGCCATCATGATGAGTAGTGGAGATAATGGATAGTTGGAAGAGGTAATGGGTAAAGTGGAAGATTTAATGGGTAGTTGAAGTACTTCTCCACTTCCCCACTTCCACACTTCTCCACTTATCCAATTAGAATTAGAATTTAGTTAGTAATTAAATATTAAACCAAGATAATATTAATGTGAGGAGGTCATAAAACTAACATTCTCCCACTTGACACATGTAGCATCATTTACTTAATGATTTAATAAACATTTCAATTATAATGTGCATATATACTAAATTCAATATTATTTGTTGTTATTAAGTAAATGAACAAATATGAGTCATGGCGGTTGTACACCAATTTATTTGGCATAGTCCCTTCGATGCACTACAATATTAGTCTATTGCGTAACACAATATTTCAGATATATAATAGTCCACCATAATGCTTAGAATATCTTTATCTAAAACAAAATATGTCATCATCATTCTCATCATAACGTATACAAGAGAAAACAGGTAATAACTGAAACATATACATAGTTGAGCTCAAAGTGTCAATGGAATGAATATAATATAATCTTTACATAAAGTCATTCACTCCTATTAATAAGACCCATTCTTTCAACATGTTCAACAAATATTTTGGGCTAATCCTTTCGTCAAAGGATCATCAGTCATAAGTTTGGTGCTAATATGTTCAATTTTCAATTTATGTTTTTGGACTTCTTCCTTAACTGAAAAGTATTTCAATTCCATATGTATTGCCCCATTAGAATACTTAAAATTTTTAGAGAAGAGGAATACTGCAGTATTATCACAATAAATTTTCAGAGGCTTGGAAATATTGTCGACTAGTCCAAGTCCTTAAATAAAGTTCCGCGACCAATTAGCCTACACCGTGGCCTCAAAGCATGCCAGAAATTCAACTTCCATAGTGGATGCAACTATAACAGGCTACTTCACACTCTTCCATGATATTTCTCTTCCATCTAATAGGAACAAATATCTAAATGTGGATTTTCATGTATCCACACAGCCATCATAATCTGAATCTGAATATCCAATCACATCAAGATGATTAGATCTTCTATAAGTGAGCATATGATCTTTAGTTCCTCATAAGTATCGCAACACTTTCTTCGTAGATTTGCACTGATCCATTCCTAGATTATGTTGATAATGACCCAACATTCCAACATCGAAACTAATGTCTGCTCTAGTACATGTTTGGGCATACATTAGACTCCAAACTATTGATGCATAAGGAATATCATTCATTTGCTTATGTTCCAATTTATTCTTTGGACATTGATTGAGACTAAATTTATCTCCTCTCTAAATTGGAACGGGACTTGATGAGAATTTTCCATTCTAAATATCTCTAATACTTTATTAACATAGGCTTTCTGAGATAAACCTAATAATCCTTGTGATCTATTTCGAAATATTTCTATTCCAATCACATAGGATGCCTCTCCCATATCTTTCATTTTCAAAATTGTTAGATAAATATCTCTTGGTATCATGCAACAAACAAAGATCATTAGTAGCAAGCAATATGTCATCAACATACAAGACTAACATAATAAACTTATTCCCACTAACCTTCAGATATATACACCGGTCAACAATGTTTTCCTTAAATCCAAAAGTGACAATAGTTTCATTAAACTTAAAATACCGTTGCCGAGAAGCTTGTTTAAGTCCGTATAATAACTTTTTAAGTTTGCACAGCATGTGTTCCTTTCCTTTACAGGAGAACCCTTTAGGTTGATTCATATAAACTTCTTCCTCCAAATATCCATTTATAAAGACTGTTTTCACATCCATTTGATGTAGCTCTAAGTCATAATGAGCTACTTAAACCATTATAATTCTAGTGAATCTTTTCTAGAAATAGGAGAATGTTTCTTTATAGTCGATGCCATCCTTTTGAGTGAAACCTTTTGCAACAAGTCTGGCCTTGTGATTTTCAATGTTGCCAATTGAGTCACGTTTGGTCTTAAAGACCCATTTACACCCAACTGTTTTGCAACCTTTGTATAATTCAATGAGGTCCCATACTTCATTTTGTTTTATATATTTCAACTTATTCGTTTATCCCTCTAACAGAGTTATTACTTTCAATAGCTTGTGAAAATAAAACTGGATCATTATCAATTCCTAAGTCATCTGACTCGTGTAAATATACCAAATAGTCATCAGAAATAGAAGGTCTCTTTTTTCTTTGTGATTTTCTTAATGCTGCTTCTTGAGGTATATCTACTGTAGGTTCATTAGTTATTGCTTCATTGAGATTAACACGAGCATCAATTTGTTGTGCTTGTTGATTGTTATGTTGTGCAACAACTTTAGGAACAACATCTTTAAAAAAAGTAGAAGTTAGAGAAACCCTCACCCTAACTTCTTTAATTTCCACTTTACGTGGTCCTTCACTCCCACTAACTTCACCATTCTCAATGAACCTAGCATTTTAAGTTTCAACTATTCTTATACGGTGCTTAACAGTAAAATCTATACCCTTTTGATTCTTTTGGATAACCAAAGAAGAAACCATTGATTATTCTTTAATTAGTTTCTTTTCTTGTGGTTATAAAATCTAACTTTTGTCGGGCAACCCCAAACATGTAGGTGCCTTAAACTAGGTTTCCTACCAGTCCATAGTTCAAAAGGAGTTTTTGGGACAGCTTTAGTAGGAACCCTATTAAGTAAGTAAACAACAGTCCTTAAAGCATACATCCACAACGAAAGAGGAATAGATAAATTACTTGAGATACTCCTAAATATGTCCATTAATGTACGATCACGCCTTTCTACTACATCATTTTGTTGTGGTATTTCAGGGTTCGTGTATTGAGCACATATGCATGTTTTTTTGAGGAATTCAGCTAATGGACTTGGGTGTTGTCCATTTTCTTCATATGTTCCATAATATTCACAACCTCTATCTAACTTGATTATTTTCACCTTTCTATCTAGTTGTCTTTCAACCTCAGTAATAAAGACCTCTAAGACATTTATCGTTTGAGATTTTTCATGCAAAAAATAGACATACCCATAACGTGAAAAATCATCAATAAAAATGATAAATTATTTATCTTTACTTAAAGATGTAATATCAAAAAGAGCACATATATAAGAGTGTATAATTTCAAGAAGTTGTGTGCTTCCTGTGTTTATGTTTGTGTTTTTTGTTTTCCTTTAATACAATCCACACAATTGTTAAGGTCTGTAAAATCCAATTTTGGAAGAATTTCATTCTTAACTAATCTTTCCAATCTTTCATTGGATATGTGACCTAAACGTTTGTGCCACAAGAAAGCAGATTGTTCATTCCCCAAACTTCATTTTGTTCCAATATTATGATGCAGAATTAAGAGTGTTTTGACAAATAGATTATCAAGATTTAGTTTATATAAGTATCACAAAGAGTATCAGTACCAATTAGATAATTATGTTTAAACAAACTAAAACATCCATTACCAAAATCAAAAGAATATCCAGTCTTATCCAACTTAGACCAAGAAACTAAATTTCTCGAAAAAGAAGGTACATAACAAGTTTCAAGTAAATATAAGTGGCGCCAAGTATGAAGGATCAAACGGTAAGTGCCTATAGCTTTAACTGGAGCCTTCACTTTATTCCCCATACACACATATATTTCATTCTAGCTTATGATTTGTGTTGTAAGAAATCCCTGCATCGTATTAGAAACATGAACAGTACAACCAAAGTCAATCCACCAAGTATTATAAGGAACTTTAGTTAAATTTTATTCGAGACATGTAAAAGCACTAGTCTTACTTTTCTTCTCAAGCATGCATTAAATTTCAGGCCATCTTTCTGAAAGTGTCCAGATTTTTAACAGAAACGACTCTTATCACTCTTCTATTCCTTATTATGTACTTGAGAGGAGGACTCATTAACATTATGTTGCCTATGTTTTCCTTTAGCATGTTTCTTTCCTTTCTTTCCATTCTTTGCAACTCCTTGATGACTTACAAAGTTAGTGGAGTGGGTTCCTTGATTCTTGAGCCTTACTTTCTCTTGAACCAACATTCCGTGCAATTCATGCACGTTCTATTTGTCTTTCATGGTGTTGTAGTTCATTTGGAAAGGTCCATACTCAGACGGTATTGAGTTGATAATGAATTGTACAAGGAAATTTTGTTCCACTTCCATTCTCAAAGACATAAGTCTTGCTACTACATTTGTCATTTTGATGACATACTCATGCATGGTACTTGAACCATCAAACATCATGGTGGTCAAAGTACCCATTAGTGTCCCAGCAAGAGACTCATCAGGAGTTTGAGAAAATTCTTCCACGAATTTCAGAATTTTTTTTGCATTTTTAGTATTGGGAAGAGTAGTCTTAATGTTGCTCGCAATATTCTTTAGCATAAACATTATGCCTAATCTGTTAGATCGATCCACTGCTTATAATGAGACCTTTCTTCATAACCGTTAGTTTCAGTAATAGCAGTTGGCTTCTCAGTGTGAAGTGCAACATCAAGATCTAAAACTCCGAGATGGAATATGATCTGTTTGCAACAATATGAGAAGTTAAGATCGTTAAAGGTCGTAACAGATCCAGTGTGCGAATGAAGATCAAATGCTGCAAATATAATATACTCATTTGTTAATACTTTGAGTTATGAATTTTAACTTACTATCAAATTCAGAAATGGTTCATAAATTCTTAAATGTATATTGTGTCCTCCTTTGGGAGAAAGATCAAAATACAACTTTAGGCAAAATGATGCTTAGATGTGAATTTAACGTAATTCAATAATTATAATGTGTCAATCAATAATATTTATTATATTTGGATAAATAAATAAAACTCATGATACATCTAAATTATCTCCTTAATGTCAATGGTTATAAAATGATATAATCAACCTTTGGGTGATCCGTAAATATCTTACAACCAAAAACTCCAATATATCCATAAGTGTTATATCAATTATAAGCATCAAAATGATGGATAATTGAATATACGTTTAGTCATTATTATTTTGAATTACTTCTTCAAATATTAGACCATTTCGGTGACTAACTAATCTCATATGCATAATTTCAAAATAAAATGCATCATGATAGTGAATAATTATTTCACGTAATACACCTATTACCGTTTTAAAATAAGGAAAACATTAATTTTATGAAAATTCACTAATTCTTAAACCAGGCTCTTGATACCACATATAAGTGATTTTAATAATTGTGAAAACATAAACAATCTAACATTTAGATTTTTTTAATTATTCAAGATCGCAGAACTATATGATTTTCACATATATTTTAATACTTTGATATTTTAGTCAATAATACATACCCAAATCCGCCATTATAATTCTTGACATGATTGAGCGGAAGTCTTTTCTTTTGGTTCATTAGAAGTTGTTTCTCTCTCTTACCTTATACTTTATGTATAGCTTTGATGGATAACACAATATATTTATGGACGAGAGAGGACATTTTAAATAGTGTGTTTTAACATCATTCTCACCTTTCCATCAGGATGAGTAGTGGAGATAATGGATAGTTGGAAGAGGTAATGGGTAAAGTGGAAGACTTAATGGGTAGTTGAAGTAACTTCTCCACTTCCCCACTTCTCCACTTCTCCACTTATCCAATTAGAATTAGAATTTAATTAATAATTAAATATTAAACCAAAATAATATTAATGTGAGTGGTTCATAAAACTAACATGATCTTGAATATTTATGAACTTGATTTTGACTTGTACTACCAAGAGCTTTAGAGCTTATTCTCAAACATAAATTTTTGAGTGTTGTATTCTTGAACTTGTAACTTTAGAGATATATGTTTTGTTCGATCCATGAGCTCTCTCTGACTTCTCATTAAATCCTAATGTGACTTATGAGTTGTGAGCACACTGTTCGAAGTTGTAGAACAGAGGAGTTACAATGAAAACAAACTTCCATTCACACATCAGATTTCACAAACATGGCATATTGGGTTTTAACTAACCTGCCTGTTTCATTTGCAGCTCAAATCGATGTAATACTCCAATAAAATTAAAATAACCCATACTTTTTGGACATAAATAATTAATCTAAAGATATTAATTCATAATATGTATTTGGATTGATATATATTGAATTTAATATGATTTTATAAACTTATACTTAATACCTTTTAAATGATTACAACGTAACTACAGAATCATATCTAATTGTGTAAGTATTAAATGTCTGTAAGCTACATTTAAATACTTGCATGAATGTCATATTTGATACATCTTAAAGAATTGCATTAGTCTCTTTTATTTGACTTTTCTCTTTTATTTTAATGATAACTTAAATTAATGTCATATTTGACTTTTCTCTTATATTTTAATTTCATATTTGTATTTTCTCTTTTATTATAATGAAGTGCATTGATCTCATTTTTAAATTTACTCTTTTATTTTAATGAAATGCATTAAGATCATATTCGTTTATTTTTCTTTTAATTTAATGAATTGTGTTAGTTTCCAAGGTTAGTGCAAGTTAATGACTATAGTGTTGAGACACCACCCATTCGGTTAGTTTCAGTTGTTATAGAGTTTCAAGAAGTCTTCTGATACGCTCAAACTTACTTCTCAAATGAGAAGTAAAGCGGTCGCGTCAAGTAAATAACCCAACTAGTGAGGTTGGGATCGTTCCCACGAGGAAAATAGTCTAGACTTAACTCCAACTTGTAATTACTATTGTTCGGTTGATGACTTTCTTAAAAAGTAAAAACATAAAAGGGGGGTTTTGTACTTCCTAATAAAATAAAAAATAACTAACGAACTTGACAGAGACACCTAACAGCTTTTAATGTTGAGTTTTAATCAAGTAATCAAAGTAACTAGGGTTTACGTGTTCCCCACAGGTTCATAACTTGATAATTCTAGCTATAACAATTCTTTCCTAGTATCTTGCATGCAAAGTGATAAGTTATGTATTTCTAAATCCTTGGTCCGGCATCTAGAAAATCTCACTCCGCACCTTGGTCCGGCTACGTGTGTTGCTTTCCTAACCCTTATCCTTACCTCATATTAAGCATCATATTCGATATTTGACTCAGTTATTACCTCGTACCAATCAATACTAGCCTATTAGATAGTATACACTAAATCTATATTAATAATTCTTTTCCTATTATCTACCTCCTTGGTCCGGCAAGTAGCATTAAGGCGAGTTCTAGCGTTGATCATCCGTTAAAAAGACTTCTAAGCGAAGGAATTATTAATACATGCAAGACACTATTCTAGAATTGTTATTTTAGCTAGGGTTTATCTCATTACTTGCCTATGGTTCCCACAACCCTAGTTATAGAGTTTAGTTCCTCATATCCATAAACACAATATTCAAATATATTAAACAAGAAGTCATGTACTTACTTTGATGAGAAAGAATAAAGTCTGGAAATTTGCTTGATTAATCAACAAGAGTTACTTGTAAGAATCTCCAATAATCAAAAACTCAGAAAAACAAAGTCTAATAATATGATGTTAAATCTCCCAGATTTTAACCTCAAAAACGAGGTTTTTCAAACTATTTATAAAAAAATAAAAATCTAATTAAACAAGGATTCTAATTACTGGAAATCTGCCAAAACGCGGCTTGGTCAACGGACCACGCGACAGAACGTCGTGGTCATGACGGACCGTCGTGGGCTCCGTCGCCCCATACTTGGGTGCAATTCTTCTGCTGCTTTCTTCATTCCCCTCGACGACAAGTGTGACGGACCGTCACAGGCACGACGGTGCGTCGAGGGTCTTCGTTACAAAATACTTCAACTTTTGGAATTTGGGTACTGGGATCACTTCTCTGATCTTCGCGACGAACCTGCAGGACGGACCGTCATATCCATGACGGACCGTCACAAGCTCCGTAATCCCACACTTGGTCAGACTTCCCCATCTTCCTTCAGCAGCATCTCTACGCTGCCACCTAAGGACCGTCACAAGCACGACGGACCGTCATAAGCTCCGTAGGTGGTCTCTTCTGCATTTTTCGCTCAAAATCTCCGCATTCAGTTTTAGACAGATTTCCTGCAAAACAAAGAAAAACTTATATCAAAATTAGCACAAAAAGGCTTTCGGACACAATAAACTTAAGGAAAAGGTATTAATTATACCGTGAAACCACGGTATATCAACACCCTCAACTTAAATTCGTTGTTTGTCCTCAAGCGACGCACTATGACTCACTACACAATCTTTGTACAATAGTATTCATGTTTTATCCTTTGCAATCATTTGGCTATCAATCCCGACTAATCCCATCAAATCTATGCATGCTATCACTATTAGGCTTGACTTTTGTGGGATTCGAACATGACACAAACTCACCATGCACTAACACCTATCCTCTTCAATTTCGCACCGAGGTGCTAATAATTCCGGTATTGCAACTAGTGTCCTCACTTTAGAACAAAATCCTCATTTTTTCACACAATGATTTCAGTTTGAGTATAAGGATTACATTTCAACACTCGCTCTCAGAACAAAGTCACACTCATTCATACCTATTGCCATAAGCTTGCCCTTATTTTCACTGCCTTAAGTTCGCTATACAACCCTTAGGATCATGATAGGACTTTTTTAGCTTGTAACGTAGGCTCAGAGTCAGGTAGGGTATATTTAGGTATACTTTAGTGACTATTTGCCCTCCTTGACATATCGGCTAAACCTTCCTCTCTATATCACTTTATCTCGCCCAGTTTCTCCTATTCTTTCACCTTGCTGTTTCCCTTCTTTCTTCATTTGTGTAAGTGATTCTTTTCTTTTCTTGTTTGTAATTCTTGAATATTTTTTTTTCAACGAGTTCTTGAGTCACTTTACTTTTTTTCTTTCTCTCTCTTTGTTCTTTCAACCCCACTTTCCAGAGCATTCCTCAAAACAGTCACCCTCAACTCATGGCTTTGCCATGAGTCAAGGTACACAATACCAAAAATCGGGTCAGGGCCATAGCGAAGGTTGTTTATACATTAGCCACCCTCAACTTATGCTTTTGGCATAAGCTGAGGTGCACATGTCCAAGGAGGGACCAGGGCCAACATATTGTTCCCAAAAAAGATCAGTTGGGGTGAAAAAGAAAGGTCTAATTTTAAGCTCAAATTATTTGGATCAACGAAGGATAACTTTCTTTTGGTTTCTTTATTTAGGCTAGAAATGGGCTATATTGAATAAGGACCTATGATCCTTTCCTAATTGTATGTTACAGCTTACTTTTAGCAGGACTAACCAGGCAAGTTCTAGCTCAGTATCAGTAGTGGACTATTCAACTTTCCTCACACTCACTTGACATCTCATCACTATACCAGATTATCAGACACCTAGTTCGACTTGAAGGTTTAGGGTAGTGCAATGGTGTGACCCTATTTCATGTTTAGATCCACACAATTATCAGTTATTACGCCTTTTCATGCAACCTTTTCCAGTTTTATCGGGATATCATTTCAGCCATCATGCTTCAGAGTTAAACTATGTACAAAAGATATAACGTGCCGGTTCAACAGAAAAAGTAATCAGTCTTTTGGGGAAAAAGAACACAGGCAAGAAAACCCCAAAAGAGGATAGTGAGTTGGGCTACTCAGACTTCACCCTAACACTCACTTTCCATTTACCCCACCCCCAACAAAAAAGCATGCAATTGTCCCCAATGCATAAAAAAAAATCTAAAGATTAGAGGGGTAGGTGAAGCAAACCTGTGGCGCATAGCACGGTCGATCAACAAGCTGGTGGGTCTGGTTTCCCAGAACCCACATCCTCTGCAATCTGCACACCCTCAGTGATGTCCTCAGCAACAACTGCACCCTCAGTAGTGCCTCCTGCTGTCTCTACAGTGCGGGAGCTAGACGCCCCAGTCGCTATCTGTGATGCTCTGATCTGGTGTGCCTCCGCCTCAGCAAGTGAGGCTCTCCTCGCGTCCTCCATCTCTCGGCGCTCCTTCTTTCTTGCTCGCGCCTCATCCTCTGATCGACCCCTCCGCCTCTTGGCACTCTCTCTTGGGGAAGATGGGGAACGTATGGAGTAGAAAACAGAGCCGCCAATACAGTATCCTTAGCAGGCTCGACAGACTCTGACACTCTTGTCGCTAGGATCGTGTCGATGTCTGCACGAAGACTGGAGACTGCAGCCTGGAGAGTCGACACATCTACCGGAGGGGCTGGTCGAGCTAATACTCTCAATTCAAAGGCATCGAGGCGCTGGTTAACCTCAGCAATCTTCCGCTGCATCTGCCTCTCCATACGCGCCTCAGACTCAGCAATAGACTTATGCATCCACGGCTGGATATGATGCAGAAGAGTGGCCATTTGTGCCTCCAGTTTTTGGACTCGGGCAAGCGGGGCCGGTGTCGGTAGAGGGGCTGTGCTGCTACCCGGGATAGACTCGACCGGGGTAGTGTCCGTGGATGCCTGTGTAGCTGTGCGAGCCTGGGCCACCGTATTCAAAAGGTCATCAAATAGTGGTGGCAGCTCTGGATGGGGCCTTCTGCGTGGGGCCAACTCATTGGCCTCGTCTCTAATGAGGCCGACGTCAACGGTACCCGGCAGGGTCCTCAACTGATCTATGTGCCATATGGGCACACCCGCAGACCTGCAAAGGGCAAAGATCATGCACGGAAAGGGGTAGGTGGTGGTGACCTTGAATGCGCTCTCGTGCATGACTGCCTGGAGAAGCCATGCATAGTCGACCTCGAAGCCGGCTATCATCACCGCCATCAGCACTGCTCGATCCCAGGTGACTATGTTATCAGCAGCTGTGGGGGAAAGGCAGTGACGCACGAGCAGCCACAAGAACTTGGCAACGAACGTGAGGTTGGCCTTTTTGATGGCCCTCTTCGGCTCGGTGACCCAATCTGCACCCTCTCCGTCGACTGATAAGTGTAGGGCCATCCACCGCTTGGTGGTCTTCCTCAGTGCAGGCTCTCGCAAGAACTGTCCATCCTTCACTACCTACCAGCGGTAGTCAAATTCGGCAGTGATGGGGGTCCGAGTAGCATCTGCACTCTCGCTGTATAGGAACCGGCGGATGGCGGGCAGGGAAATGTCAACCTGCACGCCCCGGACTAGAACCTGCTCCAATGGGGCCTGTTTCGCGGGAGCAGCCCGCCTGTCGATCTGTGATCGGATAGTCGCTACGTAGGACGCGTAGAACTCTCGGACCATCTCCTCACTGTATTGTCCCAAGGGGCGGGCTGTCCACTCTAGGCGATGCCTGGTGAATATGTTGTGGATCTCCGGCATCGAGGGGAGACTCCCTGTAAGTACCCGCCGCTCTAGGGTGAGTGTTTGAGTCATTACTCCTTTATCGGTCAGGAACTTCGCGTCGGAGTAAACCTGAAACTGGCCTTCAATGCACCACCGGTTTGGCTGGTCAGAGGCTGGGGTGGGGACCGGGGCTGGTGCGCCGGATGTGGAGTCTGAACTGTCAGCCTCATCAGACGAGGCCGACGCTGCAGCAGTGGCGGGTGCGGGAACCTCAGCAGATCCTGAAGCTTCCTCGGACTAGGATGCTCCCAAGGAGCCAGACGCTCCTTCCTCGATTGTGGCCGACCCAGAGGGTGTGCCGGTCAGTGTGCGCTCCTCATCAGACTGGGAGGCAGTGACTACGCCGGACGTCACCGTCTTGGGTGTGGCTCTGGGGGCACGTGTAGCACGGGAAGGAGCGGAGGTGCCTGGGGGCATGTATTCAGGGTTCCGCTCATCATCAGACCTGATGATCAAGCGTGCAGATGGGGCGACAGACTTAGATCACCAACGTGCATAAGTGCGGTCTTTCTTGGGTGCCATAGTCGATAGTACCTGTAAAGGGGCAATGTTAGTATGAGTAGTGGCAATCAAATCAGGCAAGATCATATGACATGAAACTTTTAAAAAAATGTGTTAGTAATATTGAAACTGTACCACACGACGGGACCTATGACGGCTCGTCGTGACTATGACGGACCGTCATGAGGTCCGTCGTGTTATACTTAATATATGTATATATAAGGAACCTTAAAGGAGGGGTCGCTGACCATCATGACAGTTAAGAAGGACGGACCGTCGTGGATATGACGGTCCGTCGTAAGGGTCCGTTGTTGGACACTTAGAAAATGATGGGAGAACCTCAGAAGAGGGTTCTCTGACTATCATGACGGTTGTGCAGGACGGACCGTTGTGGGTGTGACGGTCTGTCGTAAGTGGCCGTCGTTGGACACTTGGAAAATTTTTGGAGGCCCTTATCATAGGGGTCTCTGACCATCATGACGGTAGTGCAGGACGGATCGTCGTGGGTGTGACGGTCCGTCGTAAGTGTCCTTCGTTGGACACTTGGAAAATTTTTGGAGACCCTTATCATTGGGGTCTCTGACTATCATGACGGTCGTGCAGGACGGACCGTCGTGGGTGTGACGGTCCGTCGTAAGTGGCCGTCGTTGGACACTTGGAAAATTTTTGGAGACCCTTTTCAAAGGGGTCTCTGACCATCATGACGACCGTGCAGGACGGACTGTCGTGAAGACAACGGTCCGTCACAGGCATCATTGGGGAGGGTGCTAGGGCTTATGCGACGGACCCTACGACGGACCGTCATCAGGGTCTCGTTCTGAATATCAGAGACAGAACTGTAGGTACCCTAAGCAACCCCAATGAACACATATGGTCGTGTAGTGTTGTGGACCTCTATGTGTCTATCCCAACTACCTAGGAAACTATTAATGTGAAATCACCTATGTCTGGGGTTATTATCATGGCAAATTCAAACATTTAGAGCCTAGGTCTAGACATAATCATATCAAGGTAACAAGAGATGACTAGGAACGAAATAATAACTAATAAACAAAAATACAAGAGAAATGAGTACAAATTTAGAGACACATACCTTGGAAATGGAGAAAACACTGCAAGGTAGATACCAAAAACAGCAGCACCGACAAGTAACTGATAGTAATAAGGTTGGGGAGATTGTGGAAGTAATGATCAGTGGGGGAAGTGTGGAAGTGGAAAAGAGAGGGGAGATGAGAGGAAGTGGAAGTAATGGGGTGGAATATGGAGGGATGGGGAGTATAAACGGTTAAATTTTGAAAAGGGGTCCAGCCGGGTCGGGTCGCGTTAATTTCATTAATCGCGCGACGGTACCCCGACGACGGTCTGTCGCACATGCGACGCCCCGTAGTGGTGTCCGTCGTGTGTGCCCTAGTTTCAAAAATGACAGAAATACGTACCTGGTGTGATGGTGCATACGACGGTCCGTTTCACACGCGACGGTCCGTCGTTGTATCCGTCAGTGGCTACTGCGGAGTAGTTTTCTGCAGAATTTCCTGGTGATGTGCCTGCAAATTTAAAACCCATTTATAGAAAAATGCTACCATTATTAAAAAGACGACAAGTATTGGGTTGCCTCCCAACAAGCGCCAGATTTAACGTCGCGGCACGACTGGGGCCACTTGATTACTTAGACTTCATCAAGATGGTATGCCTCGATCACTTCATTCGCCGATTCAGCATGCCCTAGATAGATTTTTATGCGCTGTCCATTCACCTTGAACCGCACACCCTCCTTGGTTTCCAACTCGACTGCTCCATGAGGGAATAGTTGGGTAACCGTGTACGGACCAGTCCATTTGGACTTGAGTTTGCCTGGAAATAAGCGCAATAGAAGCACTAAATCCCCGACCATAAACTCTCGTTTTTCAATTTTGTTGTCATGATACTTCTTCATCTTTTCTTTATATAGGGCTGAGCTTTCATAGGCTTTTAAGCAAAATTCATCAAGTTCATTCAACCCATTTCACCGTTGCTCTGCAGCTTCGCTCCAATCCAATTTCAACTTCTTCATAGCCCACATGGCTTTATGCTCTAACTCAACCGGAAGTTGAAAAGCTTTCCCATATACAAGTTGGTATGGAGACATACCTATGGGAATCTTATAAGTTGTCCGGTAGGCCCAAAGAGCATCATCAAGCCTCCTTGACCAATCTGTTCTACTAGCATTCACTTTTTTGGACAATATCTGTTTGATCTCCCGATTCGATACCTCAACTTGCCCACTAGTTTGAGGGTGGTAAGGCGTGGCCACATTATGGCGAACACCGTATTTCTCCAACAACCCCTTGAACAATATGTTACAGAAGTGGGAACCCCCATCACTAATAATGTCCCTTGGAGTGCCAAAACGGGAGAATATATTCTTTTTCAAGAATGCAGTGACACTCTTCCCTTCATTGTTTGCGAGAGCTATGGCTTCGACCCATTTAGATACATAATCAACTGCTACAAGAATGTACTTCATCCCATGAGAACTCACGAAAGGGCCCATAAAGTCAATACCCCACACATCAAATAACTCAATCACAAGAATGGGGTTTAGAGGGAGCTCTTGCTTTCTTGAAATACCACCATCTCGTTGACATTTGTCACATGATTTAGCAAACCCATGAGCATCTTGATGAAGAGTTGGCCAATAGTAGCCACATTGCAATATCTTGTGAGCGGTTCGGATACCACTGTAATGTCCGCCAACAGGTGAAGAATGGCATGCCTCCAATACACTCAACATTTCACATTTGGGCACACAACGCCGAATAAGCCCGTCGGCACAACTCCTATACAAGTATGGTTCATCCCAAAAGAACTTATTCACATCGTACATGAACTTTTTCCTTTGATGAAAGGACAAGTCTGATGGAACAATATCACTAGCCAGATAGTTCGCAAAATCTGCGAACCATGGAATCAAGTCTTGTGAAGCAGCCAATACATGTTCATCGGGGAAAGTATCATCAATGTCAGTCTTATCCCCTAACTCTCTCATAGCTTCATCCTCTAGACGGGACAAATGATCAGCAACTTGATTTTCAGTCCCTTTTCTATCCAACACTTCAAAGTCAAATTCTTGCAGCAGTAATACCCAACGAATCAGCCTTGGTTTCGCATCCTTTTTCGCCATCAAATATCTCAGTGCTGAATGGTCAGTATGCACTATGACTCTAGTACCTAGCAAATAGGAGCGAAATTTCTCAAAAGCAAAGACTACTGCGAGGAGTTCTTGCTCAGTCACTGTGTAGTTCTTCTGGGCTTCATTTAGGGCTTTACTAGCATAGTAAATTGGGTGAAGGATTTTGTTTCTTCTCTGTCCCAATACTACACCAAGAGCCACCCCACTAGCATCGCACATTACCTCAAATGGACTGTTCCAATCCGGAGAAATAATGATAGGTGCAGACACTAACTTCTCTTTTAGCTCACTGAATGCTTTAAGACAGGACTCATCAAAACAAAATTTACATTCTTTCTCCAGTAATTTGCACAATGGGTGTGCAATCTTTAAGAAGTCTTTGATGAATCTCCGATAAAAACCTGCATGCCCAAGAAAGCTTCTCACACCTTTCACAGAGATCGGCGGGGGAAGTCTCTCTATTACCTCAACTTTAGCTCGATCAACCTCTATACCCTTTTCTGAAATGCGATGACCCAACACAATACCCTCTTTCACCATGAAATGACACTTTTCCCAGTTTAGTACTAGATTGCAGTCTTCACATCTCTTAAGAACCTCAGATAAATTGTTCAAGCATCGCTCAAATGAATCACCAACCACAGAAAAATCATCCATAAAAACCTCTATAGTATCCTCCACCATATCAGAAAATATTGACATCATACATCTCTGAAAGGTTGCGGGTGCATTGCACAACCCAAACGGCATTCTTCTGAACGCAAAAGTTCCATATGGACAAGTGAAAGTTATTTTCTCTTGATCTTCTGGTGCGATAGAAATCTGATTATACCCCGAATACCCATCAAGAAAACAATACCACCCTTTTCCGGCAAGTCTATCCAACATCTGATCCATGAAGGGCATAGGAAAATGGTCTTTTTCAGTCCATGAGTTCAGTTTACGGTAATCCATGCACACCCTCTATCCAGTAACCGGTCTCATCGGAACAAGTTCATTCTTTTCGTTGGGGACCACAGCCATTCCCCCTTTTTTAGGTACACACTGAACCGGGCATACCCAACTACTATCGGCGATTGGATAGATTACTCCAGCATCCAACCACTTGATAATTTCCTTCTTCACAACCTCTTGCATAGGAGGATTCAAGCGTCTCTGGTGCTCAATACTCGGCTTATGATCAGGCATGAGTTGGATTTTATGAGAGCAAATACCAGGAGGGATCCCAATAATGTCCGCAATGGTCCACCCAATAGCTCTTTTGAACCTTTTTAGTACCTTCACCAAACTCTGAACCTGTTGTTCATCTAGGTCTGATGCAATGATTACCGGCAAAGTGTCACCATTTCCTAAGAATTCATACCTAAGATGAGGCGGGAGAGCTTTTAATTCAATTTTTGGAGCTTCCTCTATAGATGGTTTAGCGGGTGGGGACTCGCGATTCTTCATATCAAGCTCAAATTTCTTCGGTTTAAACCGAACATCACCTCGGTGAAGAGCCGCTACTAATGACTCATACTCTTCAATGCAATCGCTATCAAAGTTCATTATCACTGCCGCTAATGCTTCGACACCTAGACGTTCATCTATTTGTGTCTCAAAGGTCTCACCCATGTTGTAGGATATAGAAGATGCCGATTGGAGCTCACCATTTTGCTTCATGGACCTACAAATATTAAAGGTCACTTCCTCACTGTTCAACCAAAATTTCATCTGCCCCTTTTCCATGTCTACTAAGGCTCTTCCCGTAGCTAGGAATGGCCTCCCAAGGATAATAGGCACTTCAAAATCAACTTCACAATCAAGAATAACAAAATCGGCTGGAAAGATGAATGACTCCACTTTTACTAGCACATCGTGGAGTATTCCTATAGGTCGTTTTACTGTTCGATCAGCCATCAGTAGCCACATCGCCGTGGGTTTTGGGTCACCCAAACCCAACTTCTTGTAAATCGAGAGGGGCATGAGATTTATGCTTGCCCCCAGATCACATAATGCTTTCACAAAATGTAACAGCCCGATTGTACAAGGAATAGTAAATGCGCCCGGATCTTCTTTCTTTTGGACCAGAGATCTTGTAGCAATAGCACTACAATGCTGCATCCTATCATCATCCTCAAAAGTGACCGATCTTTTCTTTGTAACCAGATCTTTCATAAATTTGGCGTAACCGGGCATTTGTTCCAAAGCTTCTACCAAAGGGACATTGATAGAGAGTTGCTTCAACATTGTTATAAAACGCCGGTATTTACCATCCTCGGTCATTTTCACTAATCTCTGAGGAAATGGGGGTGGTGGCCTAGGCATAGGAGTTACCTTTTTAGGCACTTCAGCATCTTTTGCAGTGTTATCCTCTAATTCAGCATCAACTTCTACCACTTTATCAGATTCTGTTGTCACCTTATTCTCATCAGATGGCATAGGTGGATCAATGGTATGCTTGCCACCGCGAGTAATAATTGCCATACAATGTCCATCATTTTTTGGATTTTGGACAGTGTTGCTAGGAAGAGTGCCCGGTTGCCGTGTGTTCACAGTTGCAGATAGTTGGGCCAATTGTAGCTCAAGTTGCTTAATTGATATTGCATGGGTATCAACTTTTTGCCCAATACCCGCTAGATCATTCCTCAACTCTTTATTTTGCTCATCACTAGCATCGAACCTCCTCATCATTTTGTGCAATATATCCTCAATTCGCGCCATACTATCTCCACCATCCCTAGGAGTAACTTCACGATTTTGAGGAGGAACATAGGGTCCACTTCTGTCGTTTCTATTACCATAGTTACTCCTGTTGAAGTTGTTGTCGCGGTTGTAGTTACCATCTCGGACATAATGACCCTCACGATTGTAGTTACCATAGTTCCGACCTTGGTTCCCTTGACCTTGGCGCCAATTATCCTGATTTGAGCCTTGGGCGCTTGGTCGGAAACCCGCCATTTGTTCATTGACTGCATAGGAATCCTCCTCATAGTAAAATTCACCGTTAGGGGGTGGTGGTTTAGCCAAGTAATTGACTGCATTTATCTTCTCTGCACCCCAGTGACATGTTTTAGTACCAACCCAAGCTCAGTTCTCATCTGAGCCATTTCCTCACGAATGTCATCTGTGGCTGGGTTGTGAGTGGACTGCACTACGAAGGTGTTTCTCCCTATATCGGACTTCCTAGTACTCCAAGCTTTGTTGTTACGGGAGATTTTCTCTAATTTCTCAGCAATCTCAGCATAAGGGCATTCTCCATAAGATCCACCTGCTATAGTGTCCAACACCGCTTTATTGTTATCATCATGTCCCCTATAGAAGTATTCCTTTAGTGACTCATCATCAATACGGTGATTTGGGACACTTCTCAAGAATGAGGTGAATCTATCCCAAGAACTACTAACTGACTCTCCTGGTAGTGCCACAAAGTTATTCACCCTGTCTTTGTGGTTTATTTTCTTGGAGACCGGATAGTAGCGTGCTAAGAAGACATCCCGTAATTGGTTCCAGGTGAAAATAGAGTTGTATGGGAGCTCAGTAAACCACATAGCAGCCTCTCCCGTCAGTGAGAGAGGAAACACTCTGAGACCTATTACATCTAGATCCAAATCAGGCCTCCCCACACAACTCTTACACACTGCCCTTACCTTAGCTACATGGGCATGTGGATCCTCAGAAGGTAGCCCTGAAAACAAACCTCTGGCAGTGAGCATTTGCATCAGACTACTAGTTACCACAAAAGTGTGGCATGTAGGTAGAGGAGGCAAAACCAGTGGCCCGTCCGAATCTGCTATGTTATCATAGCCTCTGTAGTATGCTTGGGGCCGTGGAGCGGGATTCTGTCCCCTCTGTTGATGTTCACCCGGAGCATCGGGTAACATCTGACCATGAACATCAGCCGGAGCTGGGATGTTCTGGTTTGGATCCTCATCATTGATTCCCAAGTTACGATTTATGTTTCGCAGTGTACATTCTAGCTCGTGATCGTAGGGGAACAACAGTTCTCTTCCTGTCTGTGTAGTTGGCATACAAGGAGGACAATTCTGAAAAGGAATCAAAAACAATAAAACAAAGTAAAATCCAGAAAATATCAACTGAACTATAGTAAGAAGTTCAAGTTAATCTAAAAGCTAAATTCCCCGGCAGCGGCGCCAAAATTTGATACGCTCAAACTTACTTCTCAAATGAGAAGTAAACGGTTGCGTCAAGTAAATAACCCAACTAGTGAGGTTGGGATCGTTCCCATGAGGAAAATAGTCTAGACTTAACTCCAACTTGTAATTACTATTGTTCGGTTGATGACTTTCTTAAAAAGTAAAAACATAAAAGGGGGGTTTTGTACTTCCTAATAAAATAAAAAATAACTAACGAACTTGACAGAGACACCTAACAGCTTTTAATGTTGAGTTTTAATCAAGTAATCAAAGTAACTAGGGTTTACGTGTTCCCCACAGGTTCATAACTTGATAATTCTAGCTATAACAATTCTTTCCTAGTATCTTGCATGCAAAGTGATAAGTTATGTATTTCTAAATCCTTGGTCCGGCATCTAGAAAATCTCACTCCGCACCTTGGTCCGGCTATGTGTGTTGCTTTCCTAACCCTTATCCTTACCTCATATTAAGCATCATATTCGATATTTGACTCAGTTATTACCTCGTACCAATCAATACTAGCCTATTAGATAGTATACACTAAATCTATGTTAATAATTCTTTTTCTATTATCTACCTCCTTGGTCCGGCAAGTAGCATTAAGGCGAGTTCTAACGTTGATCATCCGTTAAAAAGACTTCTAAGCGAAAGAATTATTAATACATGCAAGACACTATTCTAGAATTGTTATTTTAGCTAGGATTTATCTCATTATTTGCCTATGGTTCCCACAACCCTAGTTATAGAGTTTAGTTCCTCATATCCATAAACACAATATTCAAATATATTAAACAAGAAGTCATGTACTTACTTTGATGAGAAAGAATAAAGTCTGAAAATTTGCTTGATTAATCAACAAGAGTTACTTGTAAGAATCTCCAATAATCAAAAACTCAGAAAAACAAAGTCTAATAATATGATGTTAAATCTCCCAGAGTCTAACCTCAAAAACGAGGTTTTTCGAACTATTTATAAAAAAATAAAAACCTAATTAAACAAGGATTCTAATTACTGGAAATCTGCCAAAACGCGGCTGGGTCGACGGACCACGCGACGGAACGTCGTGGTCATGACGGACCGTCGTGGGCTCCGTCGCCCCATACTTGGGTGCAATTCTTCTGCTGCTTTGTTCATTCCCCTCGACGGCAAGTGTGACGGACCGTCACAGGCACGACGGTCCATCGAGGGTCTTCATTACAAAATACTTCAACTTTTGGAATTTGGGTACTGGGATCACTTCTCTGATCTTCGCGACGAACCTGCAGGACAGACCATCATATCCATGACGGACCGTCACAAGCTCCGTAATCCCACACTTGGTCAGACTTCCCCATCTTCCTTCAGCAGCTTCTCTACGCTGCCACCTACGGACCGTCACAAGCACGACGGACCGTCATAAGCTGCGTAGGTGGTCTCTTCTGCATTTTTCGCTCAAAATCTCCACATTCAGTTTTAGACAGATTTCCTGCAAAACAAAGAAAAACTTATATCAAAATTAGCACAAAAAGGCTTTCGGACACAATAAACTTAAGGAAAAGGTATTAATTATACCGTGAAACCACGGTATATCATCTTCCAATATGATCTTCATAGAGTCCCTCCTGAAAGAGAAATAAACTTCGGTACAAACATTCTTCCCGATATTCATCATATCTCTATTCTCTCATATAGAGTGGCAGTAGCAAAGTTCAAAGAGTTAAAAGAGAAGTCGAAAGATCCCCTTGAGAAGGGTTTTATATGACTAAGTGTCTCACCTTGGGGTGCTCCGATCTTATTTGTGAGGAAGAATATTGGTTGTCTTATAATGTGTATAGATTACCATCAATAGAAAAAGGTTACTATCAAGAAGAAGTATCCTATTTCGAGAATTGAAGAACTCTCCGATTGACTTGAAGGTGCCACTTGGTTTTCTAAGATGGATCTCAGATCTGGCATCGGTTGAGAGTAAGAGAATATTATATTTCTAAAACAACATACAGGACATGTTATTGACATTATGAGTTTATGGTCATATCATTTGATTTGACCAATGCTCCTGTAGATCTCATAGACCTTATGAATAGACTATATTCAAGAGTTATTTTGATATGTTTGTCATTATATTCATTGATGAAATTCTAATCTATTTGAGGAATAAGGAAAATTATGCTAGCCATATCATAAAAGGTCTCCAAATTCTCAAGAAAAAAGAGTTGTATGCTAAATTCTCTAAGTATGAATTTTTCTTGAGTCTGTGAAATTCTAAGGACACATTTTTTCATGGTGGAATTAGAGTTTACACTCAAAAAATAGAGATAGTGCAGAATTGGCCTCGACCCACATCTCCTTTGACTAAGTTGACTTAGAAAACATTTAAGTTTCAATGATCTGAAGCTTGTGGGTAGATCGTTCAGGAATTGAAAAAGTGATTGACTAGTGCCCCGGTGTTGACCTTACTTGAAGATACACAAGGTTTTTGTGGTATATTCTGATGTGTCTAGAGTTTGATTGAGTTTTGTGTTATTGCAGAATCATAAAGTTATAGATTATACCTCAAGATAGCTGAAAGTTCACGAGAAGAATTACCCAACCCATAATCTAGAGTTTAATGACATAGTATTCGCTTTGAAAATATGGCACACTATCTTTATGGTGTTCATGTAGATGTGTTCACTAATCACAAGTGCCTTCATTATGTGTTTAGGCAAAATGATCTTAATCTCAGAGAAAGGAGATGGTTGGAGTTACTCAAGGATTATGACATGAGTATTCTCTATCACCAAGGTAAGGCTAATATTGTTGCTGATGCTTTGAGTAGGTTGTCTATTAGGTAGTAACTCACTACTGAATAAGCCAAGAAAGAGTTAGCAAAAGATGTGCATAGACTTGCAGGATTAGGAGTTTGACTGATGGATTCCAACGAAGGAGGAGGAATGGCGATGGATGGGGCTGAATAATCATTAGCGTCTGAAGTGAAAGAGAAATAGGGTCAATATCCTATTTTGCTTTAATTGAAGGAAAATCTTCATAAGCAAAAACTAATGGCTTTCGAACAAGGGGGAGATGATTTTCTGAGGGTGGATGAACTCCAATCGAGGATCATGGAGGAAGCTCACAAATCAAGATATTCTATCCATCCGGGTTCCACAAAAATATAGCATGGCTCGAGAAAAGTGTATTGGTGGAGTAGTATGAAAGGTATTATAGATTTTTTTGTTAAATGTCTGAATCGCAGCCAAATTAAAGAAGAGCACTAGAGCCCTAGTGGTGTGGCTCAGAATATTGAGATTGTAGAATGGAAGTGGGAGATCATCAATATGGATTTCATTAATGATTTGCCACGGTCTTGCATGAAACATGATTCTATTTGGGTGATTGTAGATATTAAGAAAAATCATCCCATATTTGCCGATAGAAACTACCCATTCAGTAGAGGATTATTCCAAGTTGTATCTTCAAGAGATAGTTAGACTTCATGGAGTTCCAGTTTTGACTATATTAGATAGAGGTGCACAATTAACTGCAAAATTGTAGAAATCTTTCCAAGAAGGTTTGGGTTCGAAGGGGAACTTGAGAACTACTTATCATCCTAAGATTGATGGTCAAGAAAAGCACACAATCCAGACTTAGTAATATATGTGTGATGTCTTGTTTGATTGGTTTTAAAGGTAATTGTGATGATCACTTACCTCTCATAGAGTTTGCTTACAACAACATTTATCACTCGACGTCCATATGGCTCAGTATGAGTCTATTTATGTAAGAAGATGCAGATCTTCTATATGGTTTGAGGCTTCTAAAGTTGGGTTGATAGGACTAGACTTAGTTCATCAAGCCACGAAGAAACCGAATGTTATTCAAGTAAGGTTAAGAATAGTCCAATGTCCTCAAAATCATACACTGATGTTAGGAGAATGACTTTCGAGTTTGAAGTAGATGATTAGGTATACTTGAAAGTTTCTCCCATGAAGGGTGTTACGAGATTTGGTAAGAATAGAAGCTTAGTCCTCATTATATTGGTTATTACAAAATATCCAAAAGGATTGATAATGTAGCTTATCAGTTGGAGCTACTGCAAGAGTTAACAATAATTCATCTAGTGTTTGATATTTCTATGGTGAAGAAGTGTATGGGAGATCTTGCACTTATTATACCTATTGAATATATTGGTATTAAGGGTTTCTTATCCTATGATGAGATTCTTGTTCATATTCTAGATTGCCATGTTGGCAATTTGAGGACCAAGGAAGTAACATCAGTCAAGGATCTATGAAGAAATCAGTTTGTTGATGAAGCTACTTTGAGGCTGAGGAAGATATGAATAAGAGATATCCGCATCTCTTTGAGCATGAAGAATTTCAAATCAAGGTAATAATTCTCTTCTTAGTACTCTTTATTGATATACTGAATGTATTAGATTTTCATGTTGGGTTTTTAAGCTGAATGTTAGATGTTATACCCTTAGTCTACTTAGAGTGATGTCATTTGAGGATGAATGTTCCCAAGGGGGAGATATTGTAACACCCCACTATTTGAAAGAGATAAAATTAGAAATCACCATTTTTGGAAAGAATAAAAATCTAAATTTGGCAAATCTATGTTAAGTATGATTTTTGGGTCAACTTCAAATGACCATAACATTTAGTACAAGATAAGTTAGGTGAAAAATGAGATATTAGATGAAAGGTTTGGAAATCATCTTTCTACCACCATCGAACTTTTTAATTTTTAAGTTTGTATGAAATAGATATGATCATTTGAAGTTAGGCTATCCATCTAAGGAAAGTTGCCGAAATTTAAAAAGGTGTATTTTTGTCTTTTCCTCACCCTGTTAACTTATTTCTTTTTAGTAATTTTTGTGTTTTGCTCACTCAATTATTTCGTTTTTAGTAATTAGTTAATGGTCTAAACTTAATTGGTTCAGTTTACTCAATCAAGTTTCACGCTAGAGTTTTTAGAGAAAGAACAGAAGAGAATAAGGGAGGAGAAACGGGAAAGATTTCATCAAGATCATGAAGGTTTCATTATGGATTTTGCCTAGGATTGATCTCTAAGATGTATGTGAGTTAACAGAGTGTTGCGTTCATTCACCAACGCTCATATCATATTAGTTTAGTCATATTGTTTCCTAAAAAATTGAAGATTTGATATTCTTGAGTTGTGTTCTTAAGATTGCCTTCATTCTTGAATATGGATGGGATTGATGAGTGTCTTGAGGTAATCTTCTCAATTTTAAGAGTTTTTTTATTAAGGTTCTTGGTTATATGTAATGGGTAACCAAATATAAAAATAAATTGAGAAAAATAATTGAATTTAGTCAAATTAAGATCAAAAAATGAGTTGAAAAATATTTTTGGCTTACCTGGGAGAGGTCTTAGGCAACAAGACCCTGATGCGCTAGAAGATCTACGGTGACAAGCCCCCGATGCGCCAGAAGGTTTGAGGCGGTGCACCAACATTGCGCCAGAAATATGTCCTTGAGATTTAAGGGCTGGCGCCCCATATCTGCAGTGCGCTCGGGACGTCTACACCCACCTATTTTTCATCATTTAGACCATTTGAGTCTTTTTAAGTGTACTAACAATTCCTTATCTATTCTAACTAAAGGACTTCTTAACATATAGAAATTATCGATAAAGATGAATTATAATCTTGAATGCATATATTCAAATTCAAGAAAAGTTAAGATCCAAGTCTAGAGTGCTCTTAACCTCATTTGAAGCCTTTTAGAAATCATGTTTTAAACTTGTTTTAAGACTTGAGCATTGAATTGAGTAAGAGCAAGAACGAAGTTCATTTTCATTTTAAGATTATATGGAAACTAAGTATTCCCAAAGAGTAAATGTTTTGACATTTAAACAAGAGATAAAACTCTAATTTCCAAAAAATATTTTGAGCTAGTTTTTGAGTAATATTCTCAAATAACAAATAAAAAGTTATATTTCAAACATATGAGATGCGTATATTTTGGGAGTAGAATTGAGCAGGATATGGAGACGGGTTCCTAATAACTTAGGTCTCCATAAACCATATAGATAATGTGGGTTGAAAGGATCATACTTTTTAGATGATTCCTTACTGCTTTTAAGAATAACATACTAGATCCACTTAGTTGAGACATTCTATATCTCGAAAAGTTATAGGAAAGTTATGTAAACGTGGGTGAGATGCTTCATCATCGCATAACTTACAGTGATGGATGTCTGTTAGTTAATCTCCCAAATAGAGTTTATTTTTGTATTCTTACATACAACTTTGATATTATTGTAAATTCCCATACTTTGAGATGTTATCTACTGTTTTACATGTGTATTATAATCTACACTTAGAAAGTTAAAAATTGTCCACTATTAGCAAATAATTGAATTCTGATGTGATAAAATTATTGCAAAAAAATGAAGCATTAGACTGTCATAAAGCTAATGACACAAGTAATACATAGACAAAATGTACATTTTCTATTTTCACCAATACTAAATTATTCTTTCCACTCAAAAACTTGACATTAATCAACATATACTAAGATCAAAGACATCACTTACATCCTTATTCGAATACACTCAATAACAATTAATCACACGAAATCTTATAAAATGCAAGTAGAAGAAGAGTAGAAGGTTAATAAAAAATATGGTTTAAAAAAAGGAGAGGAGGACCCTTCATTTATAGTCAATAAATGATGGTAGGTACATGTATTTTTATGTCTTATCGAAAAAGTCATAACCTTTTGAGAAGTCACAACCCTTTGAAAAAGTCACAACTTATTGAAGAAGCCAAAATTCTTTGGAAAAGTCACAACTCATCGAAAAGTTACAACCCTTCAGAAAAAGTCACAACTTATATGAAAACTCACCACTTATCAAAAAAGTCACAAGTCATTGAAAAGTCACAACCTATATTAAAGATATTATAGTAATTTAACATTCAAATGAGGACTTCATGCTTTTAAGGTAATATCGAAGATAGATAGATATAGATATAGATGAATGCATGGATCTCATAATTGATTTTCTCTTTTATTTTAATGAATTGCATTAATCTCATATTTTTCCATTTTTCTTTTGTTTTATTGAATTGAATTTGTCTCATATTTGACTTCCTCTAAGCATCAGTTACAATTGCTTTCTCGATCGTTTGGGACATAGGGAAGTGGCATAGATTATCTTGAAACTCAATCTTCAAAGAGTACATATGGCATGCATATGTAGAGGATTCGTTAATTGAATTATAGTTCTTTTTTTAAAAGATTTCTTGGAATTGGAGAGCTTATGTAGGGCAATATTCTTCTTAATCTTTTAGGTATCACTACTTCTTCCTTGTGAAGAATTTCTAGAGGACCCTTGCTTCTTATGGCTTGACAACCCAAAATAGAATATTGATGTAGACGAACATGAAGTGTATGTATGTCCCAACATATTGGTCTTACTCTTTGTAAAATCCCTAAAAAACATTCAAAGGTAACACTAAGAACTCCTTTTCGTTAGCATAGAACTTAGAGTCAACATGCTTAGAAGCATTAGGGGAAGTTTATAAGGAGTTGATATTAATGGAATCCATTTTGATGTTCTATAATTTTGAATAGTTTATACGAGAGGTATAGATTGTCCCACTAGGTTGCCAAAATTTTGAGATAATCAAGACTAAAATATATCACAACAATTGTATTTGTTTGATTTCAAATATAATCTTTACAATCTAGTTTTTAATATTATATTTAAGGTCTTGTAATCTTGATCATGAATATTGAATATGTTCTTGGAATCAAGGTCCTATGAGCTTGATCTTTAATATTGATGAACTTAATTTTAACTTGTTTTACCAAAGAGTTTTGAGCTTGTTCTTGAAAATGACAGTCTTGATATTGTCTTGTTCTTGAAGTTAAATGCTTGGGTGTTTGTATTCTTGAACATTTAACTTGTAGAGAATAATGTTTAGTTCGAGAAATGAGCTCTCTTTGGCTTATCATCGCATCCTAATGTGACTTATGAATTATGAGCACAATGTTTGAAGTTTTATGATAGAAATACAATGGAAACAAACTTCCCTTCACACCCATCATATTTAACTGAAATGGAATATTTAGTCTTAACTAAGTTGACTCTTCATTTGTAGCCCAAATCGATGGATTACTCCAACAAAATTGATATTTAATTAAATCCATATTTTTGTTTGGCTTAAATAGTTAATCTAACAATATTAATTCATAATAAGCATTTGGACTGATATATATTAATTTCAATATAATCTAAATGATTTTATAATCTTATATAATCTTTAAGTGATTACAATGAAATTACAAAATCATATACTAATTATTAAAGTATAAAATGAATGTAAGCTACATTTAACACTTGCATTAATCTCATATTTGGTACATCTCAATGAATTGCATTAGTTTATTTTATTTAAATTTTCTCTTTTATTTTAATGATGAATTGAATTAATATCATATTCTCTTAGTTTTTAATGAATAAACTTCTGTTTTATTTTAATGAATTGCATTGATCTCATATTTGAGTTTTCTTTTTTATTTTAATGAATTGCATAGTCTCATATTTGACTATTATTCTTTTGTTTCAATGAATTGCATAAGTTTCATATTTGACTTCCTCTTTTACATTTACCAAAGAAAACAAAAAAAAATATGAATTTTATTGACCTTATATTTGATACTTTTTGGAGCTATAAAGCATGTTAGAGGGTGTAGAGAAATGAAAGGTAAAAAAATGGCAAAGCTATTGTACTTTTCATTGTTCTTTATTTCCTTTGTAGTAGCACTATATGGAATCCTTACAAATATGAAGGGAAACATACGTGGTAAATTTTATTTCAAAAGCTTCATTCCTCCACTTTGTTTTCAGATGCTTCGAAATGACCCCTCTATTTCCGAAGGAGATATTCATGGTCCTCTCTACTATTCTTCACATAACATAATATATTACCACATCTACCTATAAGTTGGTTAAATCAAATTATAAACCGATCACAAATCCCAACATGAAATCCCAAATGACCAATTGCTTGAGAAATTACAATGATGTCATTAATTATCTTAAACATTCCAATGATTTCTTTAAGACAATTGATTATAAAACACGTGTCTGTTTTCATCTCTTGCAGTGTATGAATCTCTTTCTTGCAACCATGGTTTCTATAGAGTACCATCCCAACTCAAACCACTCAGCGAAGTGGTCCAAAAGTTTTCTAATATTTTTGCTCGTATAGTCGGTAATCTCAAATAATCTCATCAATTACATAATTTCTGCCTTATGTTTCACTTCATATTACATTACAAGGATGAAATGATGTTTTGAATTTAAATATATAAAAAAAATTATCTTGTTGCGTAATGTATTTGATCAAAGTCATTAAATTCACCATTATACGTTTGTTACCTAAAAATCGGGGTGGGGCTTGGCGACTAACCATACTTGAAGGCGTAAAGTGAAATTTTAGAAATCACTTAAAATCTAAACCTACTTCATGTGTAATTTTATAATCTATTTTCCAAATATTTTAGATAAAAATCTATTACTTAAACTCTCCAGGCGATACCCTTTATATATATATATATATATATATATATATATATATATATATATATATATATATATATTCATATTTCTATCCTTTATCAGATTAGAAGTGATGAATTATGTCTCTTTTTTCTTCTTATAGGCTCTTAAAGAGCATGATTCTTTTGTTTAATTAAGTTTCAGCTTGAAAACTTTATAGTAGATTTCTTATAAAAATTCAGTTATCAGTTTAACATAAGATTTTATCAATTTCAATTTTGAGAGCATCATTTTACAGATGAAAACAATATATGCGTTGTTAACATAATTCTAGTAACACATTGAAAAATTTATTAAAAACAATTACAATTAAGACCCGTCGAATATAACTCAATAGGTTTATAATTTGAGATTCCCACTCAATATTTTCTTAAATACATGAAAACCGGAAGAAATAAATTTTTATTTTTGAAATTCACCCTCATCAACATTTTTTAACAATTAATTATTATTTTAGATTAATAAATTATAATGACTCTGTAAGAAATTTACTTCTATAGGTGCATTTTAAGTGTTTAGAGCTTTCCTATAGCAAATTAAAATCATTTATGACTTGCTAGGACTGATAGTTTTTTCACCTAGTCATTCTTTTGTTTGTTCTTATCAAGTTATTTGTATTTTAGACCTTTGAAAATTGAATGGTTAGCTTTGATGAAACCATCATATAATTGAACTTTGAATGTAATTATATATTATGGACCCTCTATTTCTGAAACATAAAGTTTGGCCTTGAAGGACCTTTAGTTTAAGTCTCAAGGCTTCTTAGCTCATTTCAAACAACCTTATTGATTGGGGATAAAATGGATTCGGTTTTGGGAGCTAATTACCGATAAGACCTCCAATAGATGTTTTAAAACTTTTATTTGTCTGAAATGTATGCCAATATAATTTGTATGTGTAATACCTCTGAGATCAAAAATTTTGTTTGAAAGGAAAATATACAAACTTGTACAGATGTCAGTTTCTATAAGTTGTCCTACAGATTATAACAAAGTTGTTATAGGAACTAGAATGCATTTGAAATAATGTCAAGTACCAGATGGAGTTATTAGATTTAATTGAATGGTTCGTAATAATTCCTATGGGTTGTAGAAAGTGCTTGTAGAAGAGATTCAAACGTTGTAATTTTGAGACCTTAACTCGTACGATTTCTTTGTACGGTTCGTAGAAAATGTTACGGGATTTAGAAGGTGTCCATTGAAGAACTATATACTTGGTGAAATTTTGTGAATTTGAATCTACGGGTTGTATAATATATTATGGGACATGGTGATGGTTTTGTAGAAGTGATTTGGACTTACTGGTTTTGGTACTTCATTCTACAGACCAAGAATATGGGTTTTAGGAAATATTATTGTCTGTAGAAGGTAATCGTGGAAATTTTTTTTTACTTAGAGAAGTTTTGAGACATTGTTTATACGGGCTTAGTTTGAGATCACTAGAAAGTATGAAGGCCCATTGAAGGATTTTGTGAAAACTATTATAAAATTTGGTCTCTAGTACTTGATTTTATTAGTTAATAATATGATTTATAGAACTTTCTAAAAACCATAGAGTAAACTCATAGAACGTGTTTGATACTAACTTTCAAGCTTGCTTGAGACTTCTCCTATCTGCTTATTACCTAAAATATGTCATTCCTAGACTATTCTAGGACCCAATAACTAGCAAGCAAGTTTAAAATATCAATCCTTGCAATGTATGACTTGACATACATAAGGGGAGACTTTGTACATAGATTAAATGTCCCTTCAATGAACTCCTTCAAAGAATTGAGCGAGATCATTCCTTAGGATGAAAATAACATCTCTTTGACAAGTACTGTTTGGTTCACATGCTTTTCAATCTCTTGAACCTCAATACATTTTCAAGGCGCGTGGAAGGATTCTAATTCATCCTATCCATCAAATTACTAGTCCAATAATCTTAGTTTTGTATATGCTTTATCAATTATTTAACAATCTTCGGAATGTTTCCAAGTTGTTCCTCTATGGATGAAACATCAACTATAATTGATTGATTGATCGTTTAGGACGTCGGGAGTAACATAGAATTTCAGGACCCGATTCCATACTTTGGACGTCGGCACTAACGAACTATTATTGTCCCAAGCGTACCCTTGCCCTAGCTCAACTCTCAGTAAAAAAATTTCTCAACAACTTATGAACTCAAAAGTTTAACTTTATGCAATGTCTCAAAATAGATACTCAGAATATTTCAAAATAAATTCACTGGCCAAAAGAGGTAGCTCAAGTCTAAAACATTAACAAGTGAAAATGAAACAATCGTCTGAACTACTAGTGTCTATAAAGCCTATAAGTACTAAGATCAATGTACGTATAGGACCTCCAATCGTTCTAAAAACTGAAAATAAAAGTAGGTTATCTTCTGGAAGCAAAGAGACTCACCACAACTAACTCGAACAATTGTACATCAATAAAATGCCATGATATGTTGTATGTGCATCATGAAGCAATGCAGGCCAAATGACATCAGTGCATTGAATGAAGGAGCATGTAAGGGGAACACTAAACATTACCTGCAAGCTTGAACTGATAAAAGAAAACCAAACTTACCTCAACTAAACTTGGATCAAGGATACTCAAGTGACTCAAAGATATTAAAGATCTCAGAAATACTCTACCCAGTTAAATGTAGGCAACATCTAACACCTATCTCAAACACCCAACATGCAATTTAACACACTCAACATATCAATTGAACTATTACAAAGAAAAGAATTATAACATTGATTTGGAATTTTTCCTGACTCAAAGAGATGCGGGTTCTTCTTCATATCCTCCTCAGCCTCCCAATTACCTTGCTCAACAAATTGATTCCTCCATAAGACCTTGATCGATGCTACTTCATTGGTCATCAACTTGCAAACCTGACAATCTATATCTGAACAAGTACCTCCTCATAAGAAAGCTATCCTTAATACCCATATTTTCAGTAGTTATAATAAGTGAAGAATCAGACATACACTTTTTCAACATTGATATGTTACATACCAGATAGACTGTTGCTAACTCCAACTCATAGGTTACATTTTCAATCCTCTTGGATATCTTGTAAGAAACAATATACCGGGGACGAGGTTCCCCTTCTTATCGAATCTCATTCTCCCTTCATGGGTGAACCTTCAAGTAAACCCTATCGTCTACCTCAAACTCTAAGTCGTTTATCCTAACATCGGTATATGATTTATGACGTCTTAGTACTGTTTTCAACATCTCTTGAATGATATTTACTTTCTTCATATCTTGATGAACCAAATCTGTTCCTATCAACCCATCGATGACCTCAAACCTTCTAATAGGAGATGTACATCTTCTCTACTAAAGATCTTCAAAAGGATCCATCTAGATCCTAGAGTGATAACTGTTGTTGTAAGTAACTCAATGAGAGGTAAGTGATCATCCAAATTTCTCTTGGAATTGATAAACATGCCCTTAACATATCCTTTAAAGTTTGAATCGTATTCTATGCTTGACCATCTTCCCGATGATGAAAAATAATACTCAAATTTCCATTTGATCCCAAACCTTTCCGAAATTACTAGAACTCCATGACTTCTGACTATCTCTTGAATATACCACATGACATAATCTTCTGCTGAAAAGGTAGTCTATACAGGTAAGAAATTGGTTGATTTAGTCATCTGATCTACGATCACAAAAATCAAATCATGCTTCATGTGAGAACGCGGTAAACCAGTAATGAAATCCATATTGATGTCTCCACTTCCATTCAGGAAGGTCTATGTTCTAATCCATACCAGTGGGCCAATGGTTCTCTACCTTGACTTGGTTGAAAATTGGGCTCTTAGACACGAACTTTGCAACACCTTTGCATGTTACTCCACCAATATACTTCTCTCAAGTCACGATAAATATTTGTGGAACCAGGGTGTGTAGATTATGTAGAGATTTGAGCTTCCTTCATGATCCTCTCTTGAAGTTCATCCACCTTTAGTACACACAATCTACCTTGATACCTCAGTATACCATCTGCCTCTTGGTCAAAAGCCATCAATTTCTCCTTATGAACATTTTCCTTCAATTCAAGCAATACAATATCTTGGTCTTGTTTCTCTTTCACTTCAGAAACTAGTGATGATTCAACCCAATTCATAAGCAACACTTTGCCTTCATTGGAATCCATTACCCTGATTCCCAAATGTGTAAGTTTGTGCAAAAATTTGTCTAACACTTTATTGACTTCCTCAACATGGGAAGTACTATCCATAGAAAACCTACTCAAAGCATCATCAACAACATTAGCCTTAATACTCATGTCAAAATCTTTGAGTAACTCTAACCACCTACTCCTTCTACGATTAAGATCTTTCTAACTTAATACATATTGAAAACTCCTGTAATTGGTGAACAAATCAACATGAATGCCATAGAGATAGTGACATCATTTTAAAAAGAAAACACTACAACATCCAACTTTAGATCATGGGTTGGATGATTCCTCTCATGAATCTTAAGTTGTCTGGAAGCATAATCTATAACTTTTTCATTCTGCATTAATACATAATCCAGTCCAAATTCAGACACATGAAAATACACAACAAAGCTTTGTGTACCCTCCAGTAAGGTCAACACTTAGAAGTAGTTAATTGTGTTTTCAATTCCTGAATGTTTTTCTCATAAGCTTCTGACCACTGAAGCTTTGCTGGCTCCTAAGTCAACTTAGTCAACGAGGATGAAATGGATGAGAATCCCTCGACAAACCTTGTATAATAACCAACCAATCCCAAGAAACTTCTAATATCAGTTGGAGATCTGGGTCTAGGCTAGTTCTACAGTGCCTCAATCTTTTGAGTGTCAACTCAAATCCCATAACCATAAAAAATGTGGCCTAAGAACACCAAAGACTCAAGACAAAACTCACATTTTGAAAATTTAGCATACAACTCCTTATCCTTCAGAGTTTGGAGAACTATTCTAAGATGACTAACATGGTCTTCATTTTTTATCAAACAAATTAAATTTTATTAATGAAGACGATAAAAATTATATCAAGATAATGCTTAAACACTTTGTTCATAGATCCATGAACGTGAAAGAGTATAATTAAAACTAAAAATACATGACTAGGCACTCATAATGACCATAGTGAGTCTTGAATTTTTTTTATGGATATCAGTTTCTCTTATTGTCAAATGATGATATCCAGATTGAGGTCTATCATAGAAAAACAAGTAGCATTTTAAATTAGATCAAATAGATCATTAATTCTTGAAAGGGGATACCTATTCTTGATAGTAACCTTGTTCAGTTTGCGTAATTAATACACATCCTACGTGAAACATCTTTCTTCTTCACAAATGAAACCTTTATCAAGAAAATCTTATAACTGGTTTTTAACTCTTTCAACTCAGCTAGAGACATTCTATATGGCGGAATAGAGATAGGATGAATATCAGGAAGAATATCTACATCAAAGTCTATTTCTCTCTTAGAAGGAAGTGTGGAAAGATTATTTGGAAAGACCTTAGGAAATTCACTTTCAATTGGAACTAATTTAATGAGCGGTGTCCAAACGCTAGAGTTATTGACTTGGACTAAGTCGTAGATACACCCCATGGAGACTAACTTCCTCGTCTTAAGGTATGAAAAAAAGCCGCACTAAGGCACTAATAAACTACTCCACCACTCAGAATTTGGCTCATTAGGAAACTAAAACTTACCTACTCGAGTTGTACAATCAACTGAGACCTAACAAGCATGAAACCAATCCATACCTAGAATAACATCAATGTCCACCATATCAAGCTCAACTAATTCATCTATGGTGTTCTTGTGGTTGATGGAAATGGTACATTCACGACAAAATCTCTTATCTAGAATATACTCACAAATAGTGTGGAAACATGAAAGGGCTCAAAACGTTTCTCAGGAATAATATCAAACCTCATAGAAACATATGGAGTCACAAAAGATAGACTCGCACAAGGATCAAGTAAATCATAAACATCATAAGCGAAGACTTTGATCATACCAGTGACAATATCTAGTGAATTCTCTTGTTCTTGACGACCAGTGATACCATATAGAAGGTTTGCTTCTTCGTCAGTCCCTGAAGTAGCTATTTTAGGTGAAACTATGTCAGGCATATCCACTAAAGAAAATTGTGCTCTATTTCGCATTACAACTACCCTGCCTATTCTTAGGACACTCTCTCAATTGACCACTATGAACAAACTTAAAGCAACTTGTGGAGCCATCACAACACGTTCCTGGATGTCTCTTACCACACTTATTACATGGAAAATACCAATTACCTCCTTGCACCACACTACCTTGAGATTGGCACAGGTCTGGCTCTGAAGTTGTGAGAATTCTAGTTCATAAATTCACCTCTGTTCTTTGGTGTAGGTGCAATAGGAGAAGATGGAGCATGTCCATTGGGCATGTATTTAAAGTATGACCGGACGTATTAATCTTCTAATGGCCTAAGTCATTTCCTGTTGTCTTAACCTTCTTGTTTCGAAACTCTTCTCTATATCTTCTTTTACCCTCCCTAACCTACTGCACATGAATCATCTATCTTGATATGTCCATGTCCCTATCAACAAAGATTCCTTGACCTCCTTGATTGACAAGCGAGACATCCCAGATACAAATAGACTCATCCTGCTCCTCATTTCAGCAACCATCTACAGAGCATAGTGGGAAAGTTGAGTGAATTTAAGGTTGTACTCATGCACACTCATAAATTCCTGCTTAAAAAGTAGGAATTTCTTTTACTTTGCATGTCTTAGTTCATGGAGAAATGAACTGTCATGACCAAGGAGTACACCCTAAATATAACATGACGTATTAGACCCCAGAATACGTAACACAAGCCACTTTGAACATGATAAAATAAAGTAAACAGAATGATGCAAAAATTTTCAAACTTTTTCCATACAATATAAGTTTTTTATAAATGCAAGCAAAAGTCTAGAATTGTCTCAATATAGACAGCTATTACAATACTTGAATGAAATAGGGACACAACCCTTACAACATAGTCCAAAAACTAAATACAAGAAATGAACTAATGAGATAACATTTGTCCTCAAATTTCAAGGATTCACCAAAAAGAAAGAATAATAGTCAAATACAAGCTTTAACTCCAATAATGACCGCTTAAGAACCAGACCCTTACACTTGGGAAAATGTAGGGAAAGCATGGGATAGTAGAAAACTACACTAAGTATGATAGGCATGTATAAAAACCTTGAAAACGTGCTAAAAGGGGACATTTCATTATAAATCATGCTATGTGCCAAGTTTGAATATCATCAGATAAATAGTTGGATAACTCAGAAACATAGCCCACATAGGTCATCATAGAATAAGAGAACAACTTCATACACACTCACGACGTCTACTTGTGAAGTGCATGCATAATACCCCATAAACCCCACGCATGCTACGTAAACCCCTTTAGGTCATCATCATCATGCTTACCATCTTAAGGTCTAATCATTAGCTTAGTTCTCATAGAGAAGGAAACCTTCAGCTTTAGTCAACAATCATTGAAGCCAATTGTAATAACAATCCATCAAATCATTAATCACATAGCACTTCCTAGACAACCTCAAGTCATAGTTGTGCAATGCATAAAAAAGACCACATAATCCCATCACTACTAAGTACCACATAGGGCCATCATGTTGATATACTCAAATTACACCTCCTTAAAAGAAGTATAAGTGATAGTTGTCAAATAAAGAACCCAAATTGTTTGTTGGGGACGATCCCACAAGTAATATGATTCATACTTAAGCTTAACTCACTATCATATTTCTTTAGTCAACTTATTTCCGAGACAACTAAATAAAGGGGGGGGATTTGTGTAACAAATAACTGATTGTTATTTAAGCAGCAAGTGAGCAAGATTCAAACTTCGAGTAAAAAATATGACAGAGAAGCTAAGGTGTAGGTGTTCTCCATAAGCTCTTAAAGCGGTAATCCTAATAGTAGTAGTCCTTTCCTAGTGTTTTATGTTGAAAGTTGGTACGATAGGTAACCCTATGTGATTGTTCCTCCAAATAAGAAATTTCACTCCGCACCTTGGTCTGGCTACGTATGTATACTTTACTAACTTTAAATTTACCTTATCTTACATATCACATCAATGTATGACTTATTTTTCACCCTCGTACCAATTGACATAAGAATATTAGATACTATCACACTAAATCTCTATTGATACTTCTTTTCTTATTAACTACCTTTTAGGTCTGACAAATAGCAACAAGGTGAGTTCCAACGTGTGCACTCATTAAAAATACTTCTAAACAAATGAATTACCAATACATGCACAATTACTATTCAAGAATTACTTAATTTTTATTCATACATTGTTAATAGCTCATGTTTCCTACAACTTAAATAGCTCATGGTTCCCACAACCCTAGTTGTGGATTTAGCTACTCATGCTTAAAAAAACACAATTCTTGTTTTGATAATAAAAATTCAATAACTTAAGTTAAGAGTAGAAGAAACCCAAAATCTTGAATTGAATTTCAAGGATAAAGTCTTATTAATCGAAATCTAGAAATTAAATTGCCAAAGTTTGCAAGTTAATTCCCAAGAAAATATCAAGCACTAAAAGTAAACAATGATTTATAACCCCCAAAACACGAGGGTTACATAACCTAACTATAGAAAACATGTACTAAATAAAAAGGAAACAAAATCAGGAAATAAAATTTCTGCACGTAGTTTTGATTGACGACTTGACCTACGTACCGTGGTTCAACCTACTGTCCGTAGGTCCCCTCCGTTGGTCAACATTCAGAACTTTTTTAACAGAACCTGGAACTTTCACTCTTAGATATAAACGACGGACGTGTAGAACGGACCATAAGTTGACCTACGATCGGTGGAACCTCTTACATTGCTCTGCACTTAGGATTTTCATCAGGTACTAGAGTGGCACGTCGATGAGCACTCCCTAGACGTAATCGGCGTCTTCGTGCTCAGAGAAGAGTTAGACTAGCCCTTAACATTTGTCGTTACATATCATATGTCTAAATTATGGAATATTTAAAACTTTTACATAGTGAAATGCACTTAGGCTTCTCACATATCATATAGGGAGTTTACATAGACTTCTCGCTTAACATAAGCATATATATAAGAGTCTAAAATCTTGTATCACATATAAAGCATCATATAGGAATACAACATTTTGACATAGGCATTACAATGCAATATGTCATTATAGGCATACATCAATAGTCTCAAACAACAAAGGAAGGAACAATTCTCTTTAGACATAACAAATGTACCAGGCTAGATATATTGCATCATCTTGGAACATTGAGAACTCACAAATGGACTTGGGAAAAGTCCAAGTCTTCTTGCAAATGGCCTCTAAGCACCTCAACTGCCCGAAACAACATATCTGTAGCTGCATAAAAAATATGGGTTAGTACAACCACTTGTACTAAGTATGGATATATGCAAATAAACCATTGAAGACATGCATGAAAATGAATATTTCCTTAGAAAACATGCAAAGTCATTTTGAAAGCCTTTGATGCACATACAAAAGAACATACACAAGTTAGATATCACAACATCATAAGACACGTTCATCAATAAGGACAACATCATCATATAATCATCTCAACATTTCATATTCATTAGTTCATGTCATTAACATACAAGACCCTTACAAATAATCCCATCCCTAGACAACAAGTGAAATGCTCATTTGAATCCCTATAACCCCACACAATAAAGTAAACAAGAAAAGAGATCATAAGTAATGGCTTGCTTCATATAAGACAACATCATTAGTAGCCATCAACATATATAGAAACTTAGACCAATATCACGATCATTAATGTAATAAACATCATATAAGAGTAACATCATATAGACCAACATAGGTACATACCATAATATCATAAGTTCATTATAATAATAAGAACAAATTCCTAGGACTTCCATCAAGGTCAACTCGTGCCATGTGTAAGTAGAATCACATACCCCTACCTATACTAAGTAGAACCCCTTAAGTCATCCTAGTTAGAGTTCAACTTCATTAGTTCATTCATTCATTTTAATTTTGGAGTTTATCTCCTTAAACGACAATATAATATATGAGATAAACATGGAATCCGATGTCATTAATCCCTACACCGAAAAAAGGTGCTCTGCCTTCCAAGGTAGAACTAAAACATGAAAATAGCATTTTTGGTGGGTCCACTATCTAGTATTCCTATTGGGGAAACATAGTTCAAGAACTAGGACATATGAACCTACCTTCCCACATTGGGAAGGAATACCTATCATATGTAGTTCAATCGGGGCTAAGCTTCAGTCCCTTTTGAAATGTCTTTAAGCCTTTCTTAATCACCATATGTTAGTATTGGTCATAGGATACTAACCCTCTTGTATATCATGTCATTAAATCATTTAGGTATTGTATGAGAGTTACCTTTCATAACAACCCTTCATTTGATCATCATAGCCTTATCATGATCCATTAATTTAAATAATCAAGACATTCCATCATATTGACCAGCTCATCATTATCTTAACCTAATCACATATAATACTTCAATTGAACATTATCATCAAGTATAAGCCATCATCAATGAAGTAAAGGATCAAAATCATAAATTCTTACAACATAGACTTCACAAGCCTCCTTTAAGATCTTCAATTAATACAACCATATTCATCAAAGAATCCACTTAATAACATCATATAATAGTAATCTATACAAGAACTAAGTCAGTTGTATCATCCCTAATCAATGAACTTCATTTCATAATCTAGGGTTAGGGGAAAAGGATTCAATCATGAATTCATCTAAGAAGTAGATCCAATCCCAAGAATACATAATCATAGGCAGTAAATGAATGAAATTAAACGTAGTTAAAACAAGTCTAAGAATCAATACATTTATCGATTCTCATCAATTCACAAGCAAGATCCAAGACATGGGAAAATTTAAAAAAGGACACGAACCGCACAAATTTTTTAGATCCTCCTAAAATTTTGTCCCAGTTGCAAATGTCAAAGTAATTTCAGCCTTGACTTGTTGAGGAAATATTTTCTTCTCGAGAATTTTTGAGTCCCTCTCAAAAATTTTGTCGCAGTTTCTATTGTAAAGAGAAACATAAATCTTACGGGAGATATGACCAAACCGTTGTGGTGCCTACTTATCCCATTGAGGAAGGAATCAGGTCAAACGTAGTTCCCCTTCAAAGGTTAACAACAATAAGAAATTTAAAAAGAAACTGACCAAGGCCAACATAAGCCATCTACATATATCATTTTTGAGAATTTAGATCGAACGTAGTTCAAATGCAAATAAATATTAAAAGTGATAAATGGGGTGATCGAGGCTGACATAGTCCGCCTACATATATCATTCTTGATAATTCAGGTCAGACATAGTTCATTACAAGAGGGATAGGTTTCTAAACAAAATGATTACAAGCAAATAGATTAATTACAGGGAAATAATAGAAATAAAAATTGAAGCTTCACACCTAATATCTCTTGATAGCATCTGAGTTGATCGCTTTTGGTCATTCGGTTCCATCCATCTCCGACAAGAACAAGACACCTCCAGATAATACCTTGAGAATCATGTATGGACCTTTCAAATTTGGTGCAAATTTTTCTTTGTATTTATTTAGACGAGGAAAAGTGCGCTTAAGTACCAATTAACCAATTTCAAAAATTTTGGCTCTTAATATTTTATGGAAAACATGAATAATTATCTGTCGATATAGTTGACCATGATAAATGACAATCATTCTCTTCTCATCAATTAATGTTAACTGATAGATTCATTTATGGACCTATTCACCATAACTTAATTCATCTTCTTGGATGATTATCAATAAAGGTATCTCAACTTCATCAGGTATGACTACTTCTGTTCCGTATACTAACAAGTATGGGGTAGCTCCAATTGACATTCTAACAGTCGTTTGATAACCCAACAAAGCGTACGACAGCATCTCATACAAACCTCAATCATTGCCGATTATTTTCATTGAAATCTTCTTGATGTTTTTGTTGGCATCCGCTACAGATCCATTCATTTGAGGAAGATAAGTGGTTGAGTTTTGGTGAGTAGTCTTGAACTGCTCACATATAAATCTCATCAAGTAACTCTTGAGATTTGCTACATTTTCAGTAATAATGGATTCTAGCACTCCAAGCATGCATATCAGATCGTTGCAGACAAAATCATCTACAACTTTCTTGGTTATCGACTTGTACAAAGCTTCTTCCACCCACTCAGTGAAGTAATCAATGGAAAGAGGCGGCTGGCTCTATTGAACCAATGATATCTATTCCCCAAGCTACAAATGGCTAATGAACTCATAGCATTGAGTTTGTGAGGTAGAACTCGAATCAAATCACCATGCAATTGACATTTATATCATTTTTGCACAAACCTTCTACAATCATGCTCCATAAATAACCAGCTCGTAAAATCTTCTTTGCTAGAGCGAGTCCATTCATGTGCATACCGTAGAATCCAACATGTATTTGTTCAAGAAGCTTTGCAGCTTTGATAACATCAACACATCTTAGAAGACCTAACCCTGGAGTGCTCCTATAATGGTTTTTTCACTTAGAAAGAAATTAAGAGCCATATGGCGTATTAACTTCTTCTAGTTGAATGTTGCACTTTGAGGATAAATCTCGATTCTCAAATACTTCTTTATATCAAAATACCCCGGCAAACCGTATGTTTCTACTTGAACATGTGAACAATGGACTGGATATTCTTTTTAACTCTATATCCACAAAATCAATATAATATGTATCTGGATTCTTTTAAATCTATATCCACAAAATCAATATAATATGTATCTGGATGTTTAATCATTGAGGCGATGGTGGCAAGAGCATCACCTTGCTCATTCTTTGTTTTGGGAGTGTGTCTAAATTTAATCTTGCAAAATCTTTTACACAACTTCTGTATATACACATATAATGTGATCATCGGGTTCTTCACAACCTATTCTCCTTGAATCTAATGAATCAACAAATATGAATCTCCAATAACCAGGAGATCATGAACATTCATATCAATGGACATTTTCAAACCAAGAATGCATGGTTCATATTCGTCCATGTTGTTTGTGAAATTAAATTGGAGTTCAGCTGCCATAGGATAGTGTTGACCGGATTCTGAAACTAGGACCGCTCTAATACTTCTTCCTTGGTGATATATCGCTCTGCTAAAGAAATAATCTCCAACAAGGGTATGCTTCAGAAATATCCTCACCCATAAATGATACCTCTTCATCGGGGCAATATGTCTTGAGAAGTTTATACCCCTTATCGAATGGATTTTTCGAGAAATGATCAGTCAAGGCTTGTGCTTTTATCGCCTTATGGTTCACATAAACAATATCAAATTCAGTTAAAAAACAGCTTTGATGTAGCCAAATTTTCGATCAGTATCACTTTCTAGAAAATATACTTCAACGGGTCCATTCTGGAAATGAGGTACGTGGTATGAAAAGACAAATAATGCCTCAATTTCTGAGCAATCCAAGTCAAAGCGCAACACGTTCTCTCCAAAAGTGTATATTAAGCCTCGTAGGGAGTGAATTTCTTGCTCAAATAATAAATAGCTCGTTATTTCTTCCCTGTCTTGTTATGTTGACCAAGCACACACCCAAATGCGTTATCTGAGACAGAAAAATGTAACAATAATCGACTCCAACAAAAAGTGGTGGCTTGGACAAATAATTCTTGATGGAATCAAAAGAGGTCTGACCTTATTCTAATCCACTTTTTCAAAGCAGCTTTCTTTAATAAATTGAAGATATGATCACACATCATGATAGATTGATCTATGAAACGACTAATATAGTTCAACATTCCCAAGAAAACTCATCACTTCTTTCTTAGTCTTCGTGAGAGGTAACTCTTGAATTATGTTGATCTTGGAAGGTTCAAGTTCAATTCCCCTTTTGCTGACTTTAAATCCCACTAGCTTTCCGGTTGGCATCCCAAAAGCGCACTTGGCAGGGTTTAACTTCAAGTTGTAATGACGCAAGCGATCAAATAATTCCTCAAATGAGTCAAGTGGTCCTAACTCTCGTGAGACTTGAATATGACATCATCTATGTATACCTCGATCTCTTTTGTGAATCATGTTATGAAAGATAGTTGGCATATCCCTCATGTAAGTAGCACCGATATTTTTTAAACCCCAAAGGTATCACCCTATAATGATATACACCCCAAGGAGTAATAAAAGTTGTATATTATGAATCTGCTTCATCCATAAGGATCTGGTAATAGCCCGCGTAACAATCCATAAACGACTGCATTTCATGCTTAGCACAGTTATCAATCAGAATGTGAATATTTGGCAGCAGAAAATTAACTTTTTGGCTTGCTTTGTTGACATCCCTGTAATCAACAAAAATTCTAATCTTTCCATCTTTCTTGGCGACCGAAACAACATTGGCCAACTAGGTCGCATACTGCGTCACTTCCACTAACTGAGACTCGATTCATTTGGTAATCTCTTCATTAATCTACAAACTTATCTCAGGCTTAAGCTTTTGAAACTTTTTGTTTTATTGGACTGAAACCTAGATTAATCATCAATTTATGGGAAAGCACATTGTACTCAACCCTAGCCATTGTAAACCCAGACAAATACATCAATGTATTCACTAAGAAGATAAATCAGGTCCCTTTCTAGAGCTTCAGTCAGATGCACACTGATTTTGACCTCTTTGACGCACTCCTCATCTCTAAGATTCAAAGTTTCAGTCTTATTCCAAATTTTGCTTATGTTTATTCTCAAACTACTGAAACTCCTTAGTGACATATTCTGGCACCTCATTATCTTCTTCATATTCTACACCTTAGTCATCACCTGCCTGATTTTATTGATTTGGCTCTTGACATGACATGACATTGGCAGGTTTTAAATTAATATTATTGAAATCATAAACATACAAAGTTAGGAGAGTAAATATAGCAAATAAGCAATTTTTTTATAAAAGAGGCTTTCATTCAAATTGAAAGGTGAAGGTCCACATTGCCTTTTTTAAACATTACGAGGGAATTTCAAAAATAAAATGATTAAAGAAACTGCAAAATGGTGGGTCTCGGGCCTCTTCCGGACTACCATCGATTTTCAAAATAGGCATAAACATATGTCCTTTCTACCAATATGTTTAAAGAATCAAGAGTGGCATAAAGGTAATGTTCTGTAATTGCTCCCCAGGCTTGGCAATGAGTATGCCGGACGTCTCGACCTCATTCTTTATTACAATATCAATTTCTTCAAAAAGGTCCCAAATTCCTTCCCCAAGGCCATCATAATCGACATACTCTCGTACAGCAAATGACTTGTACCAATAAAGAATTGGCATAGCCAACGCTTGATCAACATTCTTGCTCTACATCTCTGCTTCATCGTTGGGGGATGTACCCCAAACCAAACTTTTCTCCTTTGGCGAAAACATGGATATGCTTGACAATCCCTTTGATATTCCTTCCCAATCCAAAACATTGTTCAAAACCACTCTGAATCATCACTGTAGCAATCATTTTGTATACAGAAGGCATAAGAGGTCGGTGGTATTTACAAGCTTCACCGTGTAGAAATCACAACCTCGAGAAACTTCATCGATGATCAACAAATACTCATCAAAATAACTTCTTTCACTACGAATGAATAATTCTTGCTCTTTCTAGAAAAAAATTCATTAACCGGTGAAGGGTAGAAGGCGCAATCCCAACCATGTGGATGAACGACCTGCCCAAAAGAAGGTTGTAGCTAGTGTTAATATCCAATACCTGAAACTCCACGTTTAACTTTGCAGGACCCATCTGAATGATCAAGTTTAGTTCTACCAACGAGTATCTTTGCACCTCATCAAAATACCTCACGTTGACTTGGTTCTGCTGAATCTTCTCCATATCAAATTTCAGGAGCCTCAGAGTTGATATTGGGAAAATATTGAGACTGGATCAATCATCTTCCAAGATGCAATTTATATGCCTGTCTCAGCACGTAATGATGACGTATAGACCTTTGTTGTGAATATTCCCTTTGAAGGGTAACTCTTCATCACAGTAGCTGATTCGATGTCCTCAAATGACTTGGCTGATCATGTCTGCAACGTTGTCACTACTGGTGCCCACGAGCACATATGTGTCATCCGAATATTTCATCAGGTCTTGACTATGCAGCTTTGAACTCATCAATAAATCCCACAGAGAAATAAGATTCAGAGTCTTCTCTAAATATTTTATAATGGAATAGTATGTTGGCTACATTTTTTTCTAACTTTCTTCAGCCTCGATTTTACTTATAATCCTGTTTGCTTGGTACATCTCCTGTCCTCCATGACTAGCCTGGCGTATAAAATATACTAGACCTATTCATACCTTGAGCAGAAGCAGTTTCAATCACAATTTGTGGTCGAGTAAGAGTTTCTATTGACACCAAGGCAATAACCTTCTCGGGTGTCAGAAATCATAAAATTTTTCTTCTCTTTGATGCTTAATGAAGTCACAACCCTATCTAGTTCATCATGAAAAATCAAAATTTTTGTCATTGTCATGCATCAATCATCATATGTATCTATTATATTGAATATTACGCCCATATGATTGGGCAAATGATTACTGTTTATGTTGGGAGCACTTTCTGGAGGTAGAACACCTTTTGGTCGGTCAAATGTTAGATTTTTTGCTTGATTTTCTTACAATCCTCTGTATCATGTCCAATGTTATTGGAATGATATGAACATGTTTGATTAGGTCTGTAAAATCTGGAGCTAGTGTCCATTGGCTTGGGCCCTACTAGATGGATATATCCTACCGTAATTAATCATTCGAACAACTTTGTTCAACTTTTGATGAGTAGAGTAAAAGTTCTGACGGGTTTTTTTCTCAAATCTGGTATGACGAGGATCGTAGCTGCCTTGTTAAGGAGGAGGCACCTGACTATAATTATGGATATTAGGACGGGGAGCTTGGTATCATGGGTAGATATTAGTCTGGTAATTTGGAAATGGAACATGGTAGTTCGGGGTTCGTTATGGTAAACTTGAGCTGGGGCTTGATATGTCTGGGGAGGCATTTGATAATTTGACTGAATGTTAGCATTGTTTGGAGCGATGCCTCAACAATGATAAAATTGAGTTTGGTAAGTTTAAGGGGAATTTATGTAGATGGGAGGTAAAGTTTGATAATTGGGAGGGGAAGTATTTTGGAAAGTGGGAGGAGGAGTATTTTTGTAATTGGGGAAAGGTGTACTTTGATAATCAGCTTGTGTATAACGAGCCTCGTAAGAACTCTTGGAAGGTCGAGAACGACCTTGGTATGATGATGATCTCCTTGGACTCTTCTTCCCCTCATAAGAGACAACAAACACATCTTCTCTTTTCTATTCAACAAACATGAGGATCCAGGCGAGGAAGTAACACAAGTAATCTTCCCGATTCTTAATACATCCTAGATAGTCTCACCTACCTTAACTATCTCATCTGACATTGCTTTAACGAGCAGCATGATTCTGTCGTAGTACTCGGATTATTGAACCCGCACAAATACCTCAACAACTTCCTTTACATGCATAGGAGGCAAAACTCTAGCTGCCTCTTTTCACTATCTGTACAAAAAATCTATGTAGCTTTTGTAGATTTCTGCTTCATCTTTTCTAAGGAGTAACAATCAGGGATAATCTCCACGTTATAAGAAAATTGTTTAATGAAGTCCTTAGCTAGGGAATTCCAGTTAGGCCACTGGATTGTTTCATGGGATATGAACCGCTCAAGAGCTTCTGCGCTCAAACTTCGGCTAAAGATCCGCATCAGTATAACTTCATCTCTCCCTACTCTCATGAGCTGGTCACTGTAAGCCCTTAAATACTCTAAAGGATTCCCTATTCCTCCAAAATTTTCAAATTTTGGTATCTTAAACCCTTTTGGGAGGTCCAAATTTGGATTTATGCATAGATTCTCATAGTTCAAACTAGCGACTTTAGGAATCCACTGCAGCTCGTTCATTGCCTTTCGAATCTCCTTTTTTATGTACACATTTGCAGCCTCTTCTTTTGATATCCACTCTCTTTCCTTCTCTTAATAGTAGCCGACCTTAAAACCATTCATGTTATGCTCATTTGGAACGAGAATTCGAGAAGTGGTTTTAGGGGTAAAGGTGGGGCTACGGATGGACTTGGGGCGTTTTGACTGGTTTGGTAGTTTTGAGGGTATGATTGGGGATTAGTGTGTTGATTTTAGTGATGGAGGGATGTTTGGGGATTGACTGTGTTTTGTTTTTGTGTAGGTGGAGTGGATTGGTGATTGGCATTTTGAGGTAGATATGCCATTTGAGGATTATTATTCTGAGGGGGGTGGGGTTTGGTAGGAGGCTGAGGTGTATTAAGGATTTTGCATGGTTAAGTCAAGAACTGAGGGATTCTGAGCAGGAATTGAACATGGGTTCTAAGCTTGTACCATGTTTGAAGAGGGAAAAGTACATCGGAGGCCTTTCATCTGTCGAAGCATTGGTAGTAAAACCCGGTGGACGCAAATCTTGTCTTCTCTGCATTTCAACCCTCATTTTGGCAATCTGCTGAATTAGATGCATGATTAGTTCATTTTTTATCTTGGACGGTAGGTTGATCCACCACAACGTTGGTCAAGATGATTTCTTTATTGTTATCATGCATCTTTGCTTTTCCCTTGCTTGAACTTTGACTGGAAAAGGAATCTACAGGCCTTTAGATTTTGTGAAGTAAGGATGATCAGCCAACGTATCGACACAGACCAGCTTTAAGTATTTGTGAAGGAAAAACAACTCAAAGTAAAATTAGTTAGTTCAAGTTTAGAATACATAGTACAAAATATCACATAGAGAGCAAGTAAACACACAAAAGTTTCTTTGTTTGGAACGTGCTAACCCACGAGAAAAGGAGACTAATTTTTGAACAAGCAGGAGTTTGCTCATATTAAATTGGGATATCTCAAAAATGGTCGACATTCGTTGATCTGAAGCTCACATTTCCTTGTAGAATGAAAGGGGAGAATGAGAATTTTGAAGGATATGGGTTGTGCCTTGAAAGGATACCTATGTATCTCGCAAGGAGTATTCAGGACCTACGTTGTTCGAATACAAAGAAAAATTTAAAAACAAACAATACAGCTTCTACAGACAAAGGTGACTCTATCTCAGCATTCTTCTTCATGCAGCTGCATCAGCCATGGGGAACAAACTTAACTTGAATTTTTCCCATGTTGATGAGGATTCCATGTTGTGTCGAAACGCAAGGATTTTTCAAATGTTATGATCATTGGCCTGGTGATATGGGCAAAAATTTCAAACTTCGCTTCCCAAGGAATATAGTACTCCCTCGTCCTTACGGGGAGAGGCAACGACCCCATTTCAAACCAACTCTCAGTAGACTTCAAACATTATTTTCTTGAAAGGAGTTAAAGAGAAATGGTAGAACCCACTCTTCTCAGTGACCGGTATGTTGAGCCTCGGTTCATCACAGATAATGACAATGTTGGCACTCCCACATATTCGTGACACTATCGATATCGAACAGGTAGCGAACCACATTCTTAAACTCCACGCACTTCTCTATCGTGTGCCATTTCTGGTTAGGATGACATTTGTAGGTCTTGCAGATGTCCTCCGATCCAATTATTGAAAGTTCTCTCTCGTTGGTCTTCATCATACGCTCAGCCCGAAAAAGCTTGTAAAAGAAGGCACACAAAATGACTTCCATCCCTATTTGGTATTCTTGAAAATATGCTTTGAGAATGACTTTCTGGTCCCCCTCTGCCAGACATCCTTGTAAAGTAGGTTTGCGGGCAATCGCTTCCTCAAAACCTTCTTTAAAATCCTCCAACTTAATGTTCTCAAGGGCAAAGGGTGTGTCGTATAGGTGCTTTCCGCGCAGCCTTCTCATGTCGATCATCTCTTCGTCCAGGATAACGCTTTTCAACGTCTTAGCCGCCACTCCTCTTCTAGTGGCGAGTTTGAAAATTTAAAGGCTGCAGCGACGACTTCTATTTCGAACCTCTTCACTATAGTTTCATAGATACCCTATTCAAGAAACTGTAAATCCTCTTTGGTTGGTTCAATCTTTATTTTCTTGCTTTTTATCCATACCGGTGATTTTACCTATATTGAGATGATAGAGTAATGTTTAGGATTTGGGTGTTAGGAATTTAATATTTTGTTGATAAACCTAAGACTCAGGAATTTTCGTCGTATATTTTTTACTGGTGACTTGTACATAATTTTTCAGTTTTTTTTAAAAGGAGTGGATTAGAGATTTATTCATTCAATGAAAAGTATCACATAAACAATTAAAAGAACATATATCTTGTCCTAAACATGCATGTGGCCCTTTTGTGCCAAGGGTAGACTTAGAAATTTGAAGGATGTATTTCATCATTTAAAAAAATTGTTGCACCCCTAAAAAATAAGATTCACAAATAATTAGAGAATTCGTTACAGAGCGTAACAAAAAGGGATACATTTTGCAGGAAAGGGAATAAATTGCAAATATAATAAAAATAAATCCCACCCAGGGGAATAAGATAACTAAAAAGCTATAGGTCCCGCTCCTCCTCTGGCTTTTTTTACTTCTTCGCGGATGAGGTATTTTCTTGTCACCACATACGGCTCAGAAAACACATGTTTGGAAGATTACGGCATGACTCGGAGAGTGTCAAGCTGTTCGTCCAATGTTTTATCTAGACGCATCAGTAAGGCCCTTGAATTGGTTAACTCTTGTGAGACGAATGCTAAGGTGTTCTGGCTTTCAAACTTTTGTATTGGAACTCCTGTTCCCTACGTAGGTAATCTTGCTCTCTACACTGGAATTCTTGCTCTTTCTGGTGAAACTCTTGTTCTCTTCTGTCCCACTCCTCCTGGAAGTGGTAAGTTTGGATTTGTTGCCTTACTTGGACATCTTTAATTTCTCGTCCCATGCGAGGTATTGAGATCACAATACCATGCGAAATATCCTGTAACCACTTTTTGTATTCATCAATGTACCCAACTTTATACCTATTTTCATCCATTCTTTTTCATATTAACTTGCCCGGCCCATTCCTGGAGAACGGTCTTGGCGAAAGGTATATTATCACACCAGTTGTAGTCAATTACGAAGGAGCTAGCATCTCCTTGGATTGGTAGAATTTGTCTTTTACTAAGTTGCCGCATTACCCTACTTGGTTTGTATGGCCGCATTCCCCTATGTCTGGAAGGATCAAAAAACGAAGTTTACCTCCCTGAACCGCTATTTTTTCTAACATAAAGTCTTGGAACATCCATTGTATGTCTCCTTTTTTTAAATTGTAGAACACTTTCAACTATGCATCTCTCATGGTATGAATAGGGAACTTGCGAATGCTTAGACGAAACTCGTAGTTATCGAGCAAAATTTTGCACCCTTGTAAAAATGGAAACCCATTCTTACATGAACTTAGAGATCGATAGTTGTTATCTAAAATAACTTGGCCAGATTGCAGTGTTTCTTTACATGTTCTTCTTTACCCATCCCTCTGAAGATAGCATCTACAACCATCACATTCCGAGTATCAATCTAATTCCCTACATCCTAAGGAATACCATCGTTCCTGAGAGGAATACATAGAACGCGATAGTATGAGTTTTTCTGCAGGTACTATGATCAAGGAACTCGTATGGAGACATTCTGAAATAACATTCCTGCCCCCATCGTTCAAAGAATCTCATAAGCAGTACACTTTGCGTGTCTAGCAAGTCCGCATTCACTAGTAGTAGCATGTTCTTTAGTTCTAGAATAGTTGGCTTGTTCCATAGCAGGTTGTGATGATCTAGATGTTTTGTCCTCTTACCACACATTCCATAGAGTCAAGTCAATCTTTTATATCCTCCAGGGTCAGCGTTATTCGACATCCCAAATCAAAAAAATATTCTTTTTGTGCTAAAACCGAGTGAACACCTCAATAAATATGGGACAAACTTTGAAATGCATTATCGAAGGGAGGTGATCCAAGTGGATCGAAATATTCTCTTTTGACACTCTATGAGGTTGCCCCACCATACACGAAGAAGATCGGGTGTCTTGGTGACCATTTTGAAACTCAGGAATTGCTAGGAAATCTACAAAAACATAAAAGAGTTAGATGCCACCACCCCCCCAAGACAAAACATTTTTTCAAATAACGCAAACATCCTTCAAACACATGTAGGTATGATCGTCCATTCGAGTCGTGGGCCCTTTGGACTCAAAGTGGTCTCTCTAATGGCCCTACATGCCTTGGGTGTTAGTTCATCTTAGGCTTATGCGCTGAATATTGGGATTTGGTATTCCTTGTTCTAGTTTGACTAAGAACGGGCTTTGTTTATAGTATAACGGTGACCCCAGGGTACTACTTAGGTTGGGACAGTAACGACCGTTGACTATCAAGTAGCCAACTACATTTATCATAGTGCCCCAAGAACAATTTTGTTGATGAACAACTATGAACCCGCATAATCACCCTTTGATTGTGAATAAAATAGTTGTCATTGACAGAATATGATACGTCATGAAATGCAAGAGTTTTATAATATGATAAATAAGACAAATAAATGGTTTAAACATACAAGGACAAACAAGTTGATTTTAAGGTTAAAATCATTCAAATCCCCATTAGAGTCACCATTTTATTTTTTTAGGAAAAAGATTTATAGTTGTTTTTATATTTGTATTTAGAGTCACCACTCAATTTTAGGAAAATTCAGAAACATTTGCTTTCAAAAGACTTAAACAATAAACCTAGTGAAAACTTCAAGGGGGTTCGGGGGTTAACATAAATATTTTGGAAGGTTTTACGGCACCTAAAACATTCGTTAACTTGCGATCATCCGACAGCTAATTCGTTTGGCAAAAAATGTTCCAATTTAATCTTGTGTTAAAAAGTTTTTTGGAAACTTTTAGAAAACATATCCAACTATCTAAGTAAAATTTTTACTTGCAAGATTTATTTGTTAGATCTGTTTGAAGTCGATTGATTTAGTTCAAACAGTTAAAACAGAGTAGGAACTTGTGGGGATTTGAATATTTTAACCCTAAGACCAACGACAATTAAATAAAAATCAGATAAACCACAAAGTAAAAGTGAGAGAGAGAGGAGTAGTTGGGTCTAGATTCAGTTTCTGTCTGTCTTAACCGATATTTGGACCCCTTTCATTTTGTACTTATCCTACACTAACAAGATAACAATAAGACAAAAAGGGCTTAGTCCCAAAAACAACAATATACAATATTAAACAAAATAAAGGTGGGCCTCTAGCCCAATCTCTTCGAAATTCTTCAACTTGCTTCATGCTATCTCGGCTTCACGGTCTACTCATCCATTTTATGGGCTGATTGATTCGAGTAAAATAGTTAAGCTTGAAGGCTCTCTTGAAACGCAATAAGAGGATTTCATGGTGAACTGAGATAAATTTTACATGCAACGAAAGGAAGAAGGAACATTAGTAGTTGATCTAGATCAAAACTAATTTGTCGAAGCAAGTAAATACATATTTGACACATGGATTAGAAAAAAACAATTTGATCTAAAAGGGTAAATAAGGAAATAAATATGGAAATGGGATCAATATCATTCAAACATTAATCCAATACAGAGAGCTAACATATAATTGATTTAAGGGCGTTAAAATATAACTATGTATATATTTTACCACCTGAGACTAATTGGCAAGAAAATAGGCTAACGTGTTCATCATATATGAACTGGAACTAAATGAAGGTCACGAAAGACTGATCTCAAAATAAAGGGTCATGGTAAGTGAATACTACATCTGACATAATGACAAGCAAGGTAACTTAAATAAACTGCTATCAGTTTATTTTCTAAACCAACAGTAGATAAAAACATAAAAGACAGATATTATTTTTTTCGTAAGATCATGCAAAGTAGTAAGTAACCTATGTGATATTAAAATGAAAACAAATACATTAACATACACAAATTATTGAAATGATATGTACAAAGCAAGAAAATAATTCGCATAATTCTTAAACATGAATATGAAAGCATTTTAGCAATATTACTACTTCAACTAAGGAAAATGGAAGATAAAATAAGCGTAGTGAGAAAACATCATGACAAAGACAAACAAACTAAGTTTAAAGGCTTCCAAGGTCTGATGGAAAACACTCAAAATAGATGAGTAGAGAGAACATGATAAGATTTAAACAAATAAATAATAAAATTAAAAAAAGGGAAAGCAAATAGGACCTAATTAAGTCATTACTAATGATCTTAATGCTACCAGAAAGCCGCCCGAAAAAACACAGACTCATTGAACCAATGCTTGAAATATGCTAAGGAGAATGTCTATTAGGACGAGCTAACTATAAAGGAATTAAAAACATAGACATGCTGAAAACGGTCAAAGATCAGACTCAAGAAAAGAAGGTACTCATAACAAAATCGAGCTAAGATACGTCACCGGGCTAACTAATTATAAGGACACAAGTAGATACCGTAAGGAGATGAACTGAAGGACAAAGACTTCCGACATCCAAAAATATAAAAGGAAACTAATCAAGGTCGAAGTAGAGAACACAATAAGAAACCAAACACACATATCCATACTTCAGCTAACTAATCATCAAGACAATTTTGACCTAGACATGAAGAACTCCGGCGAACACCTAAACAAAGAAAAATACAAACATTGAAAGAGCAAAACTAAAATGAGATTTTTACCTTCTTGCGAACAGTGAACCAGGAAGAGCGAGTGAAGGGGAAATCTTCTTACCATGAAAACTCGACTAAAAACAATGACCAAGGTTCTGAGCCAAAAATTTAATCTAAACACGGAAAAAATGTATCCTCAACTTTCAAAGATTATTTAGTGTATTTTGCTTGAGTTTCTTTATATTTTCTTGCTATGTGAAAATCCAAAAAGAAATTCTCCCTGCAGAGAGAAAACCAGTTTCTATATAAAAGGGGAATCCTAGGTTTGTATTTTTTGGGGGAAAACTGATGAAAATCCATAAGACAAAAGACCAATTTTAAATTCAAACCTTAAAAAATCTTAACCAATTTGGGAGTAGTACTTTTCTCTAAGGCTTCAACTTTCTTCCAGAAGAGGAAAGGAGGGATATATGGCAAGATTTTCTCCATTGTCCTTGGGACGATACGTGTCTTGATCACAATATTCCAAGGACAAAAGTGTGCCCCTTTTGCTGTTGGGGTCGTACCGTTGTCGAGGAAATGGAAGAAAACGATGACAAACGCAGGGTAGTTGGACGCATTTGACTTTTTGTTGGTTTTCACTACTCTCCATCGTCATTGAGTTTCTGTTATCATGAAAGGAGAAACGATATAACTGGGTTTCTTTAAGGGTAATGTTGGGTCGGGTCGGGGAACATAAGGTATTGGGCTGTAAATAAATGGTTTGTTGAAAAGGGAAATTTTGGAGATGGCTGACGGATATAAATGGGAGAAAGGTCTAAAATTAATACCTTTGATGGGTTTAAAGTAGGGTAGCCAAATGAATTAAGCCAAATCAAATTTACAAATTAGCCATATCGAATTCAATTGACCAATTTAGTCGAAATTAGATGACACTAAATTAGTACAAGTCAATCAATGAGCTTCTTAAGTTCGTGATATAGAATAATTGACCCAATTATAAGGTAAATAATTTAAAATCTAATTAATTATATAACTAAAATAGTTAATCAAATGTTTAACAAAATCTTTTTGAGACGGTTTACAAATAATTACAAATTATATTAAGTATATGCAAGATTATATTAAACAGATAAATAAATTTATAATTCAAAATAGTGACAAAACCATTTCAAAATAATTTTTAAAATATTTTCAAATTCTATTAAGTCAGTTATATCAAATCATTTGTGATTTGAGAAGCACAATGATTACTTTGAATCGGGGAGGGTCAAAATTGGGTGTCAACAGGTATTACTCCCTTATACCCGTTATTAGGCACGTAGTTCCACCTCAATCACCTTCCCAAGATCAATCGTTTAGATACCCTTTTTGAGACCATCGTAGAACCACTTGCACTATACTAGTTCAAGTTAATAGCTCACCAGACGTCGTGGTTATTTTTTGACGTTTTGGCTCTAACACATCCAAATAGTTTTAATACATTAATTCAGGCTTCGAAACATGGTTTAAGACTGGGTTCATTATCTGAGGCTCTAGACCAAGTCATGGACTTTCAGAGTGTTACATGGATCTTCAACTTCTATGAATCATTTGATTAATGTGCAAGATAACATGTGGGTTGACCTACAATCCATCACTTGCATTTGTGGTTCCACACTTAGTCAGACTTCATTGATGCTCCATCTAAGACAACCATCGACAGACCATTAAAGGACCTATGGTCCATAAGTGAAATCTGTGGGTGGCTTCTTCTGCAGTATTTCATCGTCATCTCACTCTACAATATCAAAGCCTATTTTCTGCAAACATGATACAAAACACATTATTTTAAATACAAATCGCCCTAGACACACACAAATCTTCAGTGAAATGTATATAAAATATTGTAAACTCACGGTATATCAACACTCACAACTTAGTCATGTTGTTTGTCCTCAAGGGACACACTAACACTCTAAATGATACTTTTGAAGAAGCAGACATACAAACTCAAGAAACCATATGACTATTTCGATCTACTTCATTTTCTCTATGCAAATCTTTTGTCTTAGACTCAACAAATCAACTCATACAGATCAAAACGTGAAATAAATTGATCATCAACCACCACAATATACAATATTCACAGCCACTAAGGTATTAATTGTCTAACAATGTAAATAGTGCACTCACTTCAAAATAAATCCTTTTCCACTCAAAAGAAATATGACTTTCATGTTTTTAGGATCCGTTCAATATTCACGGTCAGAAGTGACAATTAGTGCTCAATTAGGCTTGCCCTTATTTTCATTTCTTAGACTCTCCAAACTAGTTGTTAGGATCACTGTAGGACTTCCTTAGATTGTAACGTAGGATCAAAGTTAGGTGTGGTACATTTGTGTACATTTTAGTGACTTTCTGCGCTCCTTGACAATACATTGGCCTTTAAACTCTTTTTTTCAACCAATTTATTGACATCCTTTCATTTAGTGATGTGACTTTTTACTTAGTGACTTTTATTTTTCACTTTTTTCTTTTTCCTTCACTTTAGTTTTCTTTATTTCTTTCATTACTGTTGTTTATCATAGTTTTTCCTATTTTGCACACAGTCACATTTTTTTTAGTTTCTCCCTTCAACACAAAACTCTTTTCATACCCTTTTTGTTCCACATTCTTTTTTCAAAACCACCCTCAAGTTATGTGTTTTGCATGATTTGACGTGCACAATATTCGATGTCGAAACTGGGCCAAGATTAAGATAACTTTTTAAATTAGCCACCCTCAACTCAGGCTTTTGGCCTAATTTAAGGTGCACATGTTTAAGGAGGTAAGACGGCCAACATAATTATTTTCAAGAAGGTGAGTTAGGTTAATCAAAGGAAATAATCTATTTTAGGCTTAAATATTTTATCAAAGAGAAAATTGATTTCATTTGATTGTATCATTTTAGGGTTCAGTGGATTAATTTGAACAAGGGCATGTGATCACTTCCCAACTTCTAGCCTAGACCATCTTAATAGTACCAATTGGACAAGTTTTGGCTTGGCACATACTTTTTGAACATTCAACTTTTCTCACACACTCTTGGCACATTGTTTCATTATCAGATTAGCAGATTACCCATTTTAAGATATAGCTTAAGTCATGAAGTCAAATTAGTTCAAATCATGTCTTCTAGCACATTCGAATTATCAAGCCTAAATATATAGCAAATCTCATCATTTTTGGATAGGGATCATTATTTCATGCTTTTTATGCCATAATGCTTTAATTTTTATACTTACTCCTACACATACATTCCTAAAAATGTCGGTGCAATGGAAATTAAATTAGTCTCGTGGGGGAAAGAACATATGCAAAAGAAATCCAAAAGAGGATTATGAGTTCATTTTCTGAGACTTCACCCAACCACTAACAATCTATTTACCCCACCCGAACAAAATAAGGTGCAATTGTTCCCAATGCACAAATATTAAAAATCAAGAAATCTGGTGAAGCAATCATGTGGTGCATATGCGCTGAAGATAACTTAAGAAGCGAGTGGGTCCTTTTTCCTAGGGCCCGCTCGATCAACACTTGGAAAGACATCTATAGCGCTCCCATAAATTATCCCAGCACTATTAGTAGTCCTCTTATCAACTCTCTCAGCATCATAAGTAGTAATCACTCTGGCGAATGGGCCAACATCTACCTCCCTAGCCCATTGTTGTCTAAGCTCCTCATCAACTATTGATGCCTTCTGATCCACGTAAGTCTGTTGTCGCTCATATTTATTTAATCTATGGGCATCAACTTTATTAGACGTACGCCAAGAGAAAGAACACTCCTTACCAGCATTCAAAGATTCTGGTGGTGGCATGAAATAACTAAATAATGTAGAGATCGCCAAGGTATCACCCTCATATGTAGGGGTATCCTATGGTGAAAACTCGGGAGGATCTATGAAGTAATTCAGATCGACACGGAGGATGGACAAATCTACCCGGAAGGTATATAGATCAATGGTCAGGGATGGCCTCTCCAAGACACATAGCTCAAACGCATCAAAACACTTATGAATGGCCTGATTTTTCTTGTCTATAAGTTGCTCCGTCCCAATCGTGGACTAGTCAATCAAGAGTTACATCCACGACCTAATGTGTTGTAGTAGTATATCCATTTGTGTATCCATATTCACAACTCAAGGTAGAGGGTGGGCAGAGGATCCCGAGGATTGGGTGTCTCTAGCGAAGTTAAGGGCCTAACTGGCCTCCAGAGACGGTGGAGCGTGGGTTCTTTTACTATTTATTGGAAGAGAGGAGTCCGACATTTGTATAAGTTCAACATTGACAACAAGATCATCACCTAGAGGTGGTACCTCTACCTGAGGCTCTATATGAAGGGTGTCTAGGTTGGGGTCATCACGGTTTAGGTTGATGTGTAATGTCTTAATTTCCTGAAGCAGCCTGTTATAGTGCCACATTGGTAAACAAGAGTCCCTACAAAGCTCGAGGATGAGGTTGGGGAAAGGCAAAGTAGTGGTAGCTTTAAAGGCTCTCTCATGGATCTGCACGATTAATATGTGGACAAAATCTACCTCAAGTCCCGCTACCATTGTGGAAACCATAACGATTTGGTCCCATGTGACCATATTGTCCGCCTGAGTGGGGACAATGTGCTTTGTACCAGTAGTCAGATTAATTTTGCAACAAAATTCAAGGTAGCCTTCCTAATGCCTAGGATCAGAGTACTGAACTGATCTATTTTCTCCCTATCCGTTGTAAGATGTCATGTCAACCACTAAATAAGTGACTCGTGTTGCTTGGCATTCCTCAAAAAAGATCTACTCTGGATGGTGCTCATGCGATAGTCTAGCTTTGTTGTATTGATGGGCAGAGTCTGGTCTAGTCCGTGGATGAACCTGCGGATGGTGATCTCGGTGATGTACATAGAAAAACCCAAACTAGTGTAACCTCAAGTGGAGATTGAGCTTTGATCTTCACATGTTGGATATGGATCCTCTCATAATGGAAACAGAAAAAGCATAAACTCACTAACAATCTCCTTATTGTAAGCGGATAGGGTCGTTCCATCCACTAAAACATGTGTCTATGGAAGACCCCTTAATGATTGGAGCAGTGTGAAGGATACATATGAGAATGTGACAGTCCTCTATCATCAATCTGGCCATCTTATCATTCTTGTTCAATATAAGAGAATCCATGTAGATCTGGTACAGGCCATCCACACACCACGTTTTAAACTCTATAGCATTTGGTGGAGGCTTAGAACAGCGGAGCACTATGGTGTCCATTGTACCATCAGACTCCTATGAAGAGTCAACGTTGTTTTTAAGAATGAAGCTCGAGCCTAAGCCAGGGGACTCTGAGCCGTCCAGTGATCCGATCGTTCAGGCACCCTCATCAGAATGGGTGGCAATGTCCATGTCAGCATTCACATGTCAGGATCGATTTAGTGTAGTGTGTGGGACAGTGGAGCAGTAGGGGATGTTCTTGTGGGAGGTGGAATGTACTCCACATCGGTACCTTTATCGGTCAACTGCAAGGAAAGTGCGACAAACTTTGATTTTCCTCTAACAGGCGCTTGCTTTGGGGACATGGTACTAGTAGACACTTAATTAGTACCAAAATAAGGGAATAAATGGAATAATTTTAGAAAAAGGAACAATAAAAACAAAAATATTCTAGGCAGCATCTATATTTCCAACCCACGGTGGGTATCTACAATCTGTGGGTTCCCTCCGTAGGTTAGAGTACCCAAAATTGGATCTCTGATGTATGAACAACTGAGATGCAGAATGGTCTGTTGATGTAATAATGGATCGTAGTGCATACCGTGGTTCCATACTAAAGCAAAAATTTTGTGTGCTTCAGCCCTCATACCCGACCTATAGTCCATAAAATGACCTATAGTCCGTAGTATCTCGTGGGTCATTATGTGCCAAATTTCAGATTGTTCCTCCTTTTAATCCTTTTCTTTCAACAATTTCAAATAACTTAGTCCTATACAAGCATCTCGAAAAGTTTATGGAAATTAATAATCCTTAAGGTTCCAATTTCACAGAATTTCATGACTTATCATATTAAAACCTACGAACCCTAACTTAAAACTTCGAATTCAACCTATTAAATTGAATTATCCGTATTAAATTACTACACACTCACAAAAAGTCATATGAAGGATGTTTCTAGCATACAATTTGACTTTCAAACATAAAATTTACAACCCTAGGTCAAGTACCAAATTCGTAATTTCATTATACAAACAATGAGCAGTGAATTCAAAGTAAGGGTGGAGTTGTTTACCTTTCAAGTAATTAAAGTGGGTGAATGTGATGCAATATACTTTTAGACCCTATTTGCAAGCCTATGACACCAAACCCAGACTATGGAATCATAGGGGAGTTAGATGGGCGATTTGGGAGAGAAAGGGATGCTTTGGGATTTTGGGGAAGTGAATGGCGACTTGATGTGTGGGATATTATGGTTAAATGGACTGATTGTGGGAGATGAAGAGATTGAAAATGGTTAGTAGGGAGTTTTGAATGTGGTAAATGAATTTAAAATGAAATATTTTATTTTATAAGGTTTTTGGGTCGGGTCGGGTCGGGTAAATCGTATTGACCCATGAAACCCCATCTATAGTTCATGGGTCTACCTACGTAATGTAGGTCTTGTCTGTAGGTCACTCTAACAGTTTATATTTTTTAGATTACTTACTGGGGGGTCTACATATGCCATTCATGGTTTGTGTATGGATCACAGATCTTCGATGGGATCCGTAAACCTCTACACAATCTTCCTTTTACAGATGTAGCTTTCCATCCCCTGCACACATAGAGACCATTAGAAATGGAACTACAATGCTTCAACCTCTACTCATTCTCCAATATAATAGCCGTCTTCTTGGTCACCAAGTCCTTCATGAATTTTGCATACCCAGGCATTTTCTCTAATGCTTTTATTAAAGGCACATTGATGGAAAGTAGTTTCAACATAGATATGAATCTACAGTATGTTCCTTCTTGAGTCTTTTGATTTAACCTCTGTGCGAAGGGAGGTGGGGGTCTATTCATGGGAACAACTTTATGGGTCCACTGATCCTATTTCTCTGCAGCAACTTCCGTCTCTCCAATAACTACAACCTCATCCTTATCTTTTTCTACCATCTTTTTAACCTCAAACAATATGGGGGGATCAATAGTATATTTTCCTCCACGAGTCGTGATATCCATACAATACCCTATGTTGCTTCTCGGAAGTTATCTTTATTGGCGTTGATTCAATATGGCAGACAATTGACTGAACTGCTGCTCCAATTGCTTGATAGACATTGAATTGGCATCAATTTTTTCACCAATCCCTTACAACTAAGTCTGTATCTCTTTCACATTTTCATCCATAGAATCAAATCTCTTTATCATCTTTTGCATGATATCCTCAATGCGTATCATACTACCTCGGCCTCTTTATTACTAGACTCCCAATTTCTAAGTGGAACATAGGGACCAACTTTACCATTTTTGTTCCCATTGTTGTTTTGATTGTATCACGATTATAGTTCCCATCACACAGTTTCCTCTCGGTTATAGTTTTCATAGTTCTGACCTTCGCTTTCTTGACCTTTCAACCAATTATCTGAGTTGAACCTTAGGCATTTTCTTAGAAACCCTCCGTCAGATCATTCACCAAGTACACATCCTCCTCATAGTAGCAATCATCAAATGGCTGTGATATAGTTCTAGTTATATAGTTTACCATATAACCTTCTCTGCACTTCCAATCACATTCTTTAGCAGCAAACCCAATTATGCCCTCATTTGATCCATCCCTTCATTAATCTCATCACTGGATTAACTAGGTGTTGCTTTAACTACAAATGTGATTCTATCGGTGGTAGAATTCCTAGTTCTCCATGACTTATTACTTCGTGAAATTTTCTCGAGTTTTTTAGTGATCTCCTCAAAAGCACACTCACATATAAACCGCCAACAATAGTATCATGCATAGCCTTGCCATTATCATCCCAACCTCTGTAGAAGGACTCTTTGAGTGACTTATCATTTATCTTGTGATTTGGAATACTTCTTATGAATGTAGAGAACCTATCCCATGAACTGCTTCAAAAATTTCGTTGGAGTACTACAAAGTTGTTCAACTTGTCTTTATGATTCAACTCCTTGGACAACAGGAAATACTTTGCCATGAACACCTTATGCAATTGATCGCTTGTATGAATTAAATTACATGGAAGCTCATAAAACCACAATGCATCATCACTAGTCAATGATAGAGGGAAGAATCTCAACCCTATTACATATATGTCCAACTCAAGTCGTCCTACAAAGCTCTTGAAACACTCCACAATTTAGCTAGGTTCCCATGAAGATCTTTCGAAGTAAGACCAGAAAATAACCCTCTTATCATAAACATATGGATTAGATTGACGGTCAACATAAAGTTATTCCCTTGAGATAGAGGATAGAGAACAATAGGTCTTTCAGATTCAATAATATTGAAGTCGACCTTGTAGTTTCGTGCAGCCTTGATTCAGGTGGGTTTTATACCTTCAATGCATCACCGAGTAGATTACCACCAAGAACCTGAGCATTCTCATTATTCACTTCATCTGCAGGATCCTTTACGACCAAATTATTATGGATCCTTAGATTTTCCATTTTCTCAAAGTCTTGCTTAGTTCGAGGTTGTACGGGATCAGTGGTTCTCCTTGACTCCGTATACATGGCATACACTAAAGTAGAAACCTGTAGAAAATAAAAACAAAAGAAAACATAAAATCAAAAAATAATTTACTAAAGTTCAATAATGTAGTTAATCCTAATCTCAAAACCTTATTCTCCGACAACAATGCCAAAATTTGATTCACTCAAATTACACCTTCTAAAAAAGTATAAACGATCATTGTCAAATATAGAACCCAACTAGTATGTTGGGGTTGATCCCACAAGGAATATGATTTAGAGTTTACCCACGAGGAATATGGCTTAGACTTAAACTTAACTCACTATTATATTTTGTTTAGTCAGCTTATTTCCAAGACAAGTAAATAACGGTGGTGAGGGTTTGTGAAACAAATAATTCATTATTGTTTAAGTAACAAATGAGCAAGTGTCTAACTTTCAGTTATCAATATGAGAGAGAAACTAGGGTGTATGTGTTCCCCATAATTAATGCGGTAATCCTAATAATAGTAATCCTTTCCTAGTGTTTTACATGCAAAGTTTGTAAGATATGTATCCCTATGTTATTGGCCTTCCAAATAAACCTTGGTCCGTCTACATGTGTATACTTTACTAACTCTTACTTTTACCTCAGATTTGACATCACATCAATGTATGGCTTAGTTTTCACCCTCGCACTTGTTGACATTAGACAATTAGATAGTATCACACTAAATATCTATTGATAATTCTTTTTTAATAGACAGCTCTTTGGTCCAGCATATAGCAACTAGGTGAGTTCTAACATGTGCATAGACATTATTCATGAATCACTTATTTATTATTCATATTTAGTGTTAATAGCTCATGGTTCGTACAAACATAATTGTGGCTTTCGCTGCTCATGCTTGAAAGAACACATTACATGTTTGGGTTATAAGAATTTATGAACTTACGTTTAGAGTAGAAGAAACCAGAAATCTTGAACTAAATTTCAAAGAAAATATCTTATAGACAAAAATCCAAAATCAAATTGCCAAAGTTTGCAAAATAATTCCTAAGAAAATATCAAGAACTAAAAGTAAATAACAATGTCTTACCCCCAAAATGACGTTTACATACCCTATTTATAGAAAAACATTTCCTTAAAAATGAAACAAAATAAGGAAATAAACATTTTCAGCAGAGTCTGGAACCTTCAATCTCATATACAAATGATGGACGTGAAAAATGAACCATAGGTTGACCTACTGTAGTGGTTCCTCTTACATGGCTCCCCACTTAGGATTTTCATCAGGTATATAATGACTCAAAAAATGATAGGTTGAATTAGAGACTCACCGTGTAGGTAAGTGTAACACTAAGTTGATGTCTAGGATTTTTTAGAACTAATGTGAGTGAGGAATAAGCCTTGGGTGCAACCAAGAGCCTAAGATAGCAAGATAGAGTTGAAGAAACCTTGTTCATAGAGGGACTTTTTTGCGATAGGACCACTTGATCGCCCAAAGAGTTGGGAGAGCTACCCTTGTTCCCTTGTGATCTCCTGATGGTCTATCCCATTGTCCTAGGTTCTGGAACAAAGGGCGAGCTAAGTCGCAGCTCGCCAAGCTGGTTGGCAAATTGACTATTAGTCGTCTACATCGCCTAATGAACTTCCCCTTTAATGATATCATTGGAAAATTTGGCTAGGCAAGGGTGCACTTGGCGAGTCCCCTAGTTCCCTTGGTGAGACTAAGGGTCAAAAAGGCATTTTTAGACAGTCAAGGTGTAAATTTGTAAGTTTAAACTTTAACGATCCTTAGTTCTTTTTCAAAGTTGATACTAATTATTTTATTCCTTTTATAGTGTGTATATAACCTTTTAAGACTTGAAATTCCTTCAATTAATTCACTTTTTAACAAACCCAAATCACCTCAAAACAAGTTCTTACTTAATAATTATCTCTCTAGAACTTCCCGATCAAAAAGAAGAAGAAGTGGAAGTTATGGTTTGGATTCAAGGAGATTTTCCATCAAATTTTGTGGGGAATCTCAATCAAATTATGGTGATACTTAATTTAGGGGAAGCTTTCACCCCTAGAGTCAATTCCAAAGAAGTTTTCAAAGTTTTAAAATTCATAAAAACTAAGGTTTTACTCAATCTCATGGGTTCTTTCCTGAAACGATTTCAAATGTTTACTAAAGACATATTATGATTGTCTTAGTGTTTAATTGATGATTTATGATGAAAACTCTCTATGAATCCATGAATTCTCTCGATTTCTAAATTAAGCCTTCATGAAATGGGGTGGTTGATTCTGAAAGCTTATTATTGGAATATATCTAATTTTCTTTGGGTTATTGAATTGTATAATTATATATGAATTAATTATGGTAAATATTTGGTGTGTTAATGATTTAATATTCATGGACTTGAAGGCAGGTTGTGACTAAATTATATGTAGAAGTATAATGAGTTGATTATTGATCCTCTTGAAAGGAACAGGTTTAACTTACTAAGTATATGAATGAGGATATAATTAAGTTAAGGTGATCTTTTATTAAATGTATTTTTTGTTATTATTGAAAGGCTATTTCTCAATTTGACACTCATGAATGATGATGGTAGAATGTGAAGGTTTGTATTTTACATATTATATATATTGAATTGATAGGATTAGCCTCTCATGAATGAATGAACAAATAATAAGGTATTCTACGTTATATCTTGAATTGATAGACCTAATATTGGTAGACCGTCATGGTGTGCTTAGGACCCAATATGATGTTAAACCTTGAAATGGTAGACCTAATGTTGGTTGCCTTTATTTTGTGCAATGGTGAACCTTGAAATGGTAGACTTAAAGGTGGTGGCCCTTTCTACAAAGCCAATGATCTATCCTTCTAGTGTATCTTGAAATAGTAGACCTAATGATGGTGCACCTTTCATGTGTAATGAAGTCTCAATGAAACTACTCTATCGAATGAAGGCTAAGCACCTAAAGGATAAGGTAAGATGGAATTTCTCCCTACTTTAGGCCGGATTTAAATGAACTTCTTGATTATCTCTTTACTATGTGCCTACAGCTAGTGGATACACTTAAGATAAAGTTAATGGTCTTACCTTTGGTAGGTAGATACCTTTTTACGGTCTAGGTTTATATGATATCGGATTCCATATCAAGATTGCATGGTCTATGTCGGTTAAACACTTCTTTCCATCATGTAAGATGTGCATTATGGTTTCTTGACAAGTACTATGAAGTGTTGGTAGTAGTATGAGATGTCATCTATGCATTGCACGAGTGGGATTTGAGAGGGTCATAGTGAGTTCTCTAAGTCTTAATAATTATTGGATGAAAGTCCTATAAATGAAGTTAATAAAGAATGTTGATTCTTAAATACTTAATCTTATGATGCATGCTATACTATTTATATTATGAGTTATTTTCCCTTGTCATGCCTTATGAAATGTTATGTCTCCTATTTATGGATATTGTGCAAAGGTGAAAAGGCAAGAATGATAAGTTCATTTTTGGTGATCTTTGTGTGATGCCTTACTGTGGATAGTGATATGGGACTCTATCCATACATTGCACAAGGTATAGCATGAAGGTTACTTGAGGTAAACATCTAAGATTAAGGTAATGTTTTACATGTTGATATTGTTCAAATGTGATATTATGACTTGTATGATAATTATACTTGTAACGGGTCTCTCTTATACAATTGCTCATGATATTTCTAAAAAGTCGCATAATGCATGGTTTCTAACCAAAGGGTCCCTTTTAAAGCATCTTTTTGCATTTCTCATCCTACTTAGTACATTTTTGTATGCTAACCCATTTGTCTTATTTTACTAGTGTTTGCTTCTGTCTATATTGAAGTAATTGGATTGAGATTTCCTCGAAGGCTAGACTTTTATATCCTCATAGATCGAGGACAAATGTCTTGTGAAGTTTCTTTATTTTTCCATGTAATAGACATTTCTAGTCTTTTCAATTGTAAAGGGTTATGTCCCTATTTAGTTTTCAAGACTTTGTTTAGATGTCCATGTTAGACTTTAGTAGACTTCCACTTTATTTCTAAGTATTTTTAAATAAAGATTTTAGTACTTCAGTTTTAAGTAAGTCTTTAATTCCACAAAAATTTCTTGTATTGAATGTTATGAGGCTTGTTTGAGACCCTTCGGGTTGAAGTACACCGTGTCGCTTCTGGGGCATATGTCTAGGTGGTGACAAACATGGTATCAGATCACTAGATTTTGGAAATATTTTTTAGGGTTGATTCCTCACAAGCCACGTCTAGTAGAGTATTTTTCATCGGTGTGAGTCGCGACACATCTTTGAGTGAGAGGTAATAAAATGTTAGGAAGTTACTCTTCTTTTATATTCTTCAAGTCGTGTCTTAGAGTTTAGTTCTATAAGTGTCCTTTTCCTAATCATTATCTTGTATTTATAGGATATGAATACAATAAGGATGCCTACAATGAGAGTGGAAGAGGAGACAGTAAATGAGGGAGTTCCTCCCCAAGGTTCTCAAGGTGACCAAGTTCCTCAAGAAAATGAAGTTCCATAAGAAACTCCAGCTATGACTATTGAGGAGATTAGGTCGGATTTTCTAACCCTAGCCCAAGCCATGGCAACCCTAGTTGCTAGAGATGTGGGGCCTGGGTGAATTCTAATGAGAGTACCATGGCATCAAGGTTGAGAGACTTTGTTAGGATGAATTCTCTGGTATTTATTTGCTCTTGGGTAAGAGAGGATCCCCGAGAATTATTGGATGAATTATATAATATAGTCAATGATAAAGGCGGTAACCTCTAGAGAGAAAGATGAGTCGACTTCTAACAATTGAAAGATGTGACCCAAGTATGGTTCACTCAATTAGTAAAGCAATGACCTTTAAAAGTGGGTCATTGGAATGGGCAGAGTTTAAGAAAGTTTTCCTTGGTAAGTAATTTTCCCGTTAAAAATGGAGGTTAGGATGAAGGAGTTTATAAGCCTTATGCAAGATTGCATGAATGTGGAGAAGTATTCATTGAAGTTTACCCTATTGTCTAAGTATGATCTATATTTAGTGTCTTAACCCTAGATATGAGATGAGTAGGTTTGTGATTGGTGTATCCAACCTAGTGAAGTAAGAATACCACAATATTTCATGATGCCATGAACCTATCTAGACTTGTTGTATATGCTTAATCTATTGAGGAGTCCAAGCTTAAGAGGAAGAATAGTGAGGTGAAGATGTCTAGGCCCGATGAGCAAGTTCAACCTAGGTTCAAGAAGAGAGATCCAAAATAAGATTCTTCAAGCACTCTTAATATTATCCAAGAAAGAGGTGGTGGATCTCAATTTTCTAAACCTACTTGTCACAATTGTGGAAAGAAACATTATGGAAAGTGCCTCGCCAGTACTAATGGATGATATGGGTGTGGAAATAATGATCATCAAGTGAAATATTTTTCTATTCGTATGGCTAGAGGAAGGGAGATCACACAAGCTTCTCATAATGGCCCGAAAACATGATGCTTCGAAGATGAATCATTTCGATGTTCTTCAAGCTAACAAGGACAAGGTAGTTGATCCGAATGAAACCATTAGTATGTGATAGTTCCTTAAGGTCATGATGTCTTGTTGAAGTTTCCATGTTGTTTTTCATGTTAGCCTTAGTTGGGTCTTCTCCTTAGTGGGGGATAGTATGTGGAATAGTAAGTTGCGGTGAGTTAATATATCCTTGTCACTTTCTTCTATTCCTATTCAAGCTTGAGACCAATAGTTCCTTGTAGCATGTTTCATGTTTTTGAGACATGTGTGAAAATGTGTTTTCATGATCTCATTATATTATACCTATTTTGATGAGCTTTATGTTCATATGAGAAAATGATTTTTCATGATTTTGTTCCTTGTGTTAATGTGTATCTATAATGAGTTTCTTAAATGCTTTATGATTTGAATGTTGAGCATTCTATAATATGTTTTGAGAAGACTTGCATAAATTGCTTTATGGTGTTGTAATGAGCATGATTTGAGTTATAGAAGGAAGTTCCTCCAACGAAATGAGACATTTTAATTTTAGTGTGCATAATGAGTTTGTAGAATTAGTTCCTACTTTCTTGTATATGTATTGATCTTATTGATGTGGAGATGATGTTTCCTCCTATGATTAAGCATTTGTATTAATGTGTCATGATTGATGCATTTCTATTCATGAGTTGATATTTCCTTAAAGTATTTTAGTGACATTCAAGGAAGAATGTCCCTAAGTAGGGGATAATGTAAGAACTCGAAAAATATTTGGTTAAACTACAGCCTCATCGTGTGGGTTAGTATAACATTAAGTATATGTCTATGTTGTTTTATAACTAATATGAGCAAGTAAGAAGCCTAGGGTGAGAGCCTGAGCTAGAAACATAGAGTGGAAGAAAACTTGTTCATTGAGGGACCTTTTGGCGATAGGAGTACTTGATCGCCAAAAGAAATGGGCGAGTCACCTTTGTGCCGTTGTGATCTCCCTAATGGGTTTTCCCATTGTCCTAGGTTCTAGGACAAAGGGTGAGTTAAGTAGTAGCTCACCAAGCTGGTTGGTGAATCGCCCAATGGTCCTCTACGTCGCTTAATGAACTACCCCTTTAATGAGCTCAATGGAAAATTGGGTGAGCCAAGGGTGCACTTAGCAAGTCGCCTAGTGCTATTAACAAGCCTAAGGGTCCAAAGGGCGATCTTAGATGGGAAAGGTGTAAATTTTTAAGTTTAAACTTTAAGGGTCCTGAATTTTTTTCAAGAGTTGAGTCCTAATTATTGTACTTCTTTCCTAGTATATAGATAATCTTTTAAGACTTGAAAATCATTCAATTAAGTCACTTCTTAACAAACCCAATTCCAATAAAAAAGTTATTTTTCTCTCAATATTTTTGTCTCTAGATTTCCCAAATTAAAAGAAGAATAAGTACGAGCTAGCATTTGGTTTCAATGCATTTCATCATAAAATTGCTTGCGAAATCTAAAACAAGTTATGGTGATCCTTCATCTAGGGGTAACTTTAACCATTAGAGTCAATTCTAAAGAAGTTCCAAAGTTTTCAAGTTCATGAAAAACCTAGGGTTTTACTCAATCTCATTGGTTCTTTCCTCAAGCGATTTCAAGCTATTACTAAAGGCACATTATGATCGTATTAGTGTTTAATTGGTGATTTAAGATGAAAATACTCTATGAACCATGAATTCTCTAAATTCCTAAATTGTGCCTTTAAGAAGTGGGGTTGTTGATTATGAAAGCTTATGATTGGAATTTATCTAAATATTATTGACTTGTATCATTATTTATGTCTTAATTATGGTAATTTGTTGGTGTGTTGATAATTTGATATTCATGGCCTTGAAGGAAAGGTGTGACTAAATTATATGTTGAAGTAGAATGTGCTTGACTTTGATCCACTTGAAAGGTGGAGGTGTTTACTTATTAAGTATATGAATGAGGATCTAATGAAGTGAAGGTGATATTATATTGAATGTATTTATGTTATTATTGAAATGCTATTTCTCAACTTGACACTCATAAAAGATGACGGTAAAATGTGATGGGTTGTCTTTTATATATTTTATATCTTCGATTAGTAGGCTTAGGCATCCTATTCTTTTATAAGGAATGTATCTTGAATCATGTCTTAATGTCTTGAATTTGTAGGCCTAATGTTTGTAGCCTTTCATAAATGAATGAATGAATAATGAGATATTCTAGGTTCTATCTTGAATCGGTAGACCCATTGTTGGTAGACCTTCATGATGATTCTAGGACCCACTCTGATGTTAAACATTGAAATGTTAGACCAAATGGTGGTGGACCTTTCTTGTGTGAAATGATGAACCTTTAAATGGTAGACCTAATGGTGGTGGCCCTTTAAAGTGTAATGAAATGTAAATTAAACTACTATATGGAAATGTAGGCTAAGCACTAAAAGGAAATAGTAAGATAAGATGGAAGTTTTCCCTATGTAAGGCCAGATATAAATGAAAGTCTTTCTAATCTCTTAACTATGTGTCAACATAGGTCAAGCTAGTGGATACACTTAAGCTAAAGGTAATGGTCTTACCTTAGGAAAGTAGACCATCTTTTTTACAGTGTGAGTTTATATGACACTGGACTTCATGTCAAGATTACATGGTCTATGTTGGGTAAACGCTTATTCCCATTATGTGAGATGTGGATTATGGTTTCTTGAGATGTTTTATGAAGTGCGGGTTGTAGTTTCGGATTCCATCCATACATTTAACGAGTAGGCTTTGAGAGGGTCATAGTGAGTTATCTAATTCTTAATGACTATTGGATGAAAGTCCTCTAAATGAAGTTATCGAAGAATGTTGACTCTTAAATGCTTAATGTGATGATGCATGATATACATGGGTTATATTACGAGTTATTTTCCCTTGTCAATACCTTATGAAATATTATGTCTCTTATGTATGGATATTGTGTAAATGTGAAAAGGAAAGAAAGATAAGTTCACTTTTGGTGACCTTAATGTGATGCCTTAGTGAGGATGGTGGTATAGGATGCTATTTATACATTGCACAATGTATAGCATGAAGGTTACTTGAGGTGAAGGTCTAAAGTGAAGGTATTGGTTTACATATTGATATTGTTCAAATGTGATATTATGACTTGTATGATGATTATACGTGTAATTGTTGTCTCTTATGCTATTGCTCATGATATTTCTAAAAAGTGGCATAATGTGTGGTTTCCGACAAAAATGCCCCTTTTAAAGCTTATTTTTGCACTGTCATCATACTTATACATTTTTGTGTGCTTTACCCAAATTTCTCTTATTTTTCTACAAGTGTAGGTTCCCGGAAGTCATTGTTTCTATCTCGATTGAAATTCTTCGATCGAGATTTCCTCCAAGATAGAGTGGTACGCCTTCATAGATCAAAGACAAATATCTTTTAAAGTTCCTTTCATTTTTCATGCAATAGAAATTTATCGTCTTTGCAATTGTAAAGGGTCGCGTCCCTACTATAATTTTCAACACTTTGTTTATATGTCCATGTGAGACTTTAGTAGACTTTTGCTGTATTTCCTAGTATTTTTACATGACAATTTTAAAAATTTTGTTTTAATTTTTTTTTAAAATTTTGAACTATTTTTTTATGTTGAATGTTATTAATTCTATGAGGCTGGTATGAGACCCTTAGGGGTCAAGTACGTCATGTCGCTTTCGGGTCGTGAGAAGGTACTACAACTTTAACTTTTCTAAGTCAATCTACGAATATGAAGGATGGACCGTGTGTCGACCTACTATCTGTCTCCTACATTTGTAGTTCCATACTTAGTCGGACTTCCCTGTTTTCCAACTATGACACCTATCAACAGACCGTCAAAGGACCTACGGTCCGTAAGTTAACTTCGTGGATTACTTCTTTTGCAGATTTTCAGTTGTCCTCTCATTCTATCATGTCCAAACCTATTTCCTGCAAACATGATACAAAACATATCATTTCTAATACAAAATGTCCCTAGACACGAAACTCTTAAGTGTAATGTTTTTAAAATACCTTAAACTCATGTTATATCAACATTCATACTTCTTGGTTGGGGACTTGTCCCCCTCTTGAAACCTTGGAACACTAGGAGACACTTCATTAAGCATATCTTAGTTCCTCACTAATTCGAACCTATGAGATACTTCCATAAGCTTGTCTAAGTTAATTATTATCTTGAGAACTATAAGATATTTCACTAAGTACATCTTAGTTCATAATTGTTTTGAACACTAGGAAATTCTTTAATCATGTCTTAGTCCATTAGGTTTGAATGTTAGGAGATGCATCTTCAAGCACATCTTAGGTCATTATGTTTGAACTCTAGGAAATGTTTCTTTAAACACATCTTAGTTCATTATAAACCTTAGTGTCGTTGGAATAAATCCTTAACTGAGCATTTCAACGAGATGTGGTCTTCCACGCTGACCGTGAAGTGGCTCGTGAAGGGGAGAACCTTGGGGCAACCTTAGTGAGATAATGCCTCACCAACAGGGGTGGCACCACAATTTGTGGTGGCCACCACGAGTCATGAAGGATCTCGTGGTCTACGCAAGTGCCTTGGCAGCTTGGAGTCGCGTTAGCCCTTGCCTCTTTGCCTTGGATCATGCTCTCTATCCTTACTTGTAACCTTCTAACTTAGACCTATTTTTCCTACTAAACAATGGGGTGTTACATTATCTCCCCATTGGGAACATTCATCCTCGAATGACGATCTAGATACCTTATGGAGGTAAAGACTCAAGTCAAGCAGCCCATCATGCATGCTACAACCAAACAATTCTGAAAACGAATGAGGAAACATCAACTCTATCCCAAATACACTCAATGCATCCCAAGGTAGTAGGAACTACATCTGACAACCCATTATGCATAAAACTTTAAATTTCTCATCTCTTTTAAGGAGTAACTTTCTCCTCTCTAGATAAAAGCATGCTGAACTTAATCTCATGTAGTCAATATGCAATTTATTCTCAGAACGTATTACTATAGCATGTTCAACAATTCCTCTCATGAAGTCAGTAGGATACTCACTCTAAATGCATAAAAAGATGGGGAAAGTCAATCATTCATTTTTCTTTCAAAACATAAAATTTCATGAACATTCATAACTTAAGGGGATCATGGAAACACATAATACAATCTAAGAGGAACTCTTTGTCTCAAGCTAGAGTAGGCGTAGAAGAAAGAGATGAGGATATAGGGACATTCTACAACCTTGCTATCTAAACACACCATCTCCCCCTTGGAAGGAAATCCCTACCAATTGCTTAAGTACCACTTCTTTCAAGCAACCCCAACCAACATGACAATAACTCACAATAACCATATCGGGTTCAAAAACTAAAAGAGGTCTAACAATAATTCATCCAGACCCTTCCGATAATGACATCAAAGTCTAATAAATAGCATGGGGATCTAGTAAAAATTTAAATCTATATGTAATTATCTACTTATCGGTGTCTTCATCATCTTTAGATCGGAGTGCATGAAAACAGTTTTCTTTGGGAGTATTTCAATCCTTACAATCAAGGGAAGCTTTGTTGGACTCTCTCCCTTTAGCCCAAAGTATTGGGCAATCCCTTATCTTGTGACCAACATTAGCACAACAATAACAAACGTCATTGCCGACTAGGAACCTACCATAATGTTTTGTTCCATACTTAGTTCAAGTAGGCTTAAGTAACAAAGATTCACAAACCTTTCAAAGGAGGAACTTTCAGCATCAAGTATGAATTTAGCCCTACGCTTCTGTATTCTACTTGTGCAGAAGTGTTCAACATCGACCATGATGATGCATGCTTCAATGTGTCTTGCACTTGGATCACCGAAATGTTGATGTTTAGTTGTTTAACCTCGGTGCTTCATACAAGTTATTCCATTTCTAACCGACATTTAGCTCCAAAATAAATCATTCAAACTTTATTTCAAATAAATAAATGATTGCACACAAGAGAACCAGGTCCTAGTGTCACGGACTTAGAGTTTTCACTAATGTTTTGTGCGACACTTGACCACTTACTCCAGAATCTTTCACGATCTTGTAGTAAGTCATTTTATACTAATATCTCTAAGAGAATGAAAGGAAGACTTAGAGAATTTTTTAAGAAGGCTTATATTTCTTGGAAGAAAGCTTACAACTTTCTTCGATGATTTACAAATGAGAGCACCTTTATTTATACTACTTTCTAGGGGGCTAAAATGTGAATAATATTTACTTTATAAGTCGTCCTAATAACTACACTTTTGTCCCTCTCTAAAATTTTCTACATGTTTTAGGATATTCCAAAGCTTTCTAAGACATCTTTTAGGTTATTCTAGAGCCTTCCAAGGAAAGACCTAGAGAATTCTAGAGTCTTCTTGGAATATCTAGGGGTTCTAGAGTTTTCTGCAAAACTCTCTACGACTCTAGACTCTTCGGCTCCTATCCAGATACAAAATCTTACTCAGAATTGGAGGGATATGACACTAGAATCTCTTCAATTAGTACTCATCATTAAGTGATCCTAGTTTCTCCTAATGTGACTTTCATTCCTTTTCTTGACTAGCACATTACAAGCCAAACTTCTTTTTTTTAAAATAATTTTTTTTTAACCGATCCATCATTGAAGTGATAAACAAAGGGTAAATGCCTGAGTTGGTGCTGGAACATTTATTGGATAAAAAAATAGTGTTGTCAGTATTATCACAAAAAGGAGAGGAAAAAACACCAAATGTTGAAATATGAAATTGTACAGTTAGGCATTTGTACCTATAAAATATACGGAAAAGGGTCGAAATTGCCCCTGAACTATGCGAAATAGACCACTAATACCTTTCGTTATATTTTGGGATAAAAATGCCCCTGCTTTTATCTTAAGAGACCACATATACCCTCAAGAGTTAACACTCCATATTTTTATTGACTTGGCAAGCCACATGGGACTAATCCTTCCACCTAAGCATTGCCAACTAGGATTCATTACAAACGAACTAGACATTTAGCGGGGACAATTGTCGCCACAAAAGCCCAAAAAATCGCCACTAAATGTTTTTAACATTAAATTCTATTTTGTGTTTTTTTCTTCATTATTTTAAAAAAAATAATATCGATTAAGTAGGAGTTTGAAGACACTTTATGTTTTATTTTTATGTTATGTACATGTATAAAATTTACAATGATGCATTATATAGTAGGAGATGTGAATCGAGAAGTAATTTTCATGATTTTTTGTAATAATATTGGGTATTTTTAATATTAATATTGCAAGTTACTTATTTTAGAAAATTAGGTTGCAATATAAAATTAATTATCATATTTTTTGGTTGAAAAAATAGGTTTACTATTTAAAAGTAGTCACTCATAACCTTTAGTGGCAATATTTATAGATCGTGTGGCAACTTTGTCGCCACTAAAGATCAAGTTCTTTTGTAGTGAATCTTCTTAGTTTGCTACACTTAGGTGGGGGTATTAGTCTCATGTGGCATGTCATGTCACTAAAAAAAATTGGGTGTTAACTCTTGAGGGTATTTGTGGTCTCCTAGGATAACGGCGGGGGTATTTTTTTCCCAAAATGTAATGAAGGATATAAGTGATCTATTTCGCATAGTTCAGGGGCAATTTTGACCCTTTTCCGTAAAATGTATATGGGGATTACTATCTTTGTTATGTTTATTTTGTATTATTAAGAATTTGTAGTTGAAGTGTTCAAAATTTCAGAAAAAGGATAATTTAGATATATGCTTGTAACAGATTAGGGACGAAAATTTGAAATTTTGGAGAAACTATTCACGGTAAATGACAAGAACTAAAGAAATGTTCGGAGCCTAAAGGGTGAAAAATATTAACAAAAATTTCAAAATACTATATGAAATTTTTTTAAACCAAAATCGAAAAATCACTCACTAAGCAGTGAGATTTTGTCCACCAAAATAAATAAGCAGCGATTGTTAAATATGATTTTTTTTAAAAAAAAAAATTAAACAAAATCTCTTAGTAAGTAGCGATTTTCAAAATAAATTTTTTTAAATATTTTTAACATGTCGTTGCTGAGGCATCGACTTAAGTTAAAAAAAATTATTATTATTTTTGTGCTTTTTTAAAAAAAAAAAGTTTAAATCAATTTTTTTTAAAAAAATAATCAAATTGCAGCATTTTTTAATTAAACCTTTTTATTTTTTTAAAATCAAATTGTTGCCAAGGCAGCGATTTTAAATCAAAATCTTTTTTAGCAATTTGATTTGAAAAAATAGTTAAAAATTTTTGATGAAAAATTGCTTTTTTGGTACTAATTTGATTTTAAAAAATAAAAAAAAATGATTTACACTTTTTTAAAAAAAAAAAAAAGAAGCAAAAAATAATTAAACTTAAGTCGCTGCCTCAGCAGCGACATATTAAAATAAGTTTAAAAAATAAAATTTTAGCTTGGAGATCGCTCTCAAAGAGAGCGATTTTGTTTTAAAACTTTTTTTAAAAAAAACAAATTTAACAAATCACTGCTATTGCGACGATTTTACTTTTTTTCAGCAGACAAAATCGCTACTTCGTAAGCAATTTTACCGTTTTGGTTAAAAGAAATTTCATATACCGTTTTATAAATTTTGTTAACATTATTTACCCTTTAGGCTCCGAACATAACTAAAGGATAACAAGACACCAAGATTTGTCAGTATGAAAAATATAATACTCATAGAAACATGAAGCAAGCTAACTTCTTCGCCTTTTAAAAAGTCCCACCTTTGTTTGTTTCAAATGATATTGAAGGAAACAAAGCATAAACTTGTTTTCTCAGGCCAAAATATCCAGTAATTACCATAAATTGTTTTAATAGTATTAGTATTCTCCCCCTCCCCCAAACCTTGCGGAGATTTACCTCTATTATGTAAAAATGATGCATATTAATAAGTTATTAATATAGTGTATTCGTTTATACAAAAAAAAATAACTTTAAAAGAGGACCATAAACTTAAAAGAGATAACATTCTTTTAAGACACCTCACTATAATAATAGTCAAACTTTCTAGTTTTCACACAGCCTATTTTCTTACACACCACCATATACTAGTCAAACTTTATAGTATTTTTTTCATAAACTATTTTCTTAAGCACATCACTATATATTACCCATACATTCAATTTATTTCAGAAAACTATTTTCTTACACACATCACCATATACTAGTCAAACTTTATAGTATCTTTTTCTTAAACTATTTTCTTAAGCACATCACTATATATTACTCATACATTCGATTTATTTGACAAAACTATTTTCTTACACACATCACCATATACTAGTCATACTTATTATTTTTTTTCACAAACTATTTTGCATCACATACAGTACTGGTCATACTTTCTAATTATTTTTTTTCACAAACTATATAGCTACATTATTTGTATATTAGTCGTCTTCCAGTATTATTTTTCACTCTTTATTTCAACTGAAAGCGTCTACCAATATTATTTTTCCGTCTTTCCTTGATGTATTTCAACTGAAAATATCCCTACTCTAACCCTCTGCAGGTAACTGTTAGCGAAAACATGAAATTAAAGAACAATGAAGAACAATAGTATTTAACGTGGTTTGAATAAAAATGACCTTACGTCCACCAAAAATTAACTGCACCAATATTTTTCACTTGACAAAGAATACAAGTGAAATACTACAAGAGAGAGAACATAAATTCCTTAGAAGGTGAAAGACAAGTGAGAAGATGTTTTGAAAATGAATAAAGAGCTACCTATATAGAAGAATATATTCATCATATATGATGTCATCCATGATGACATCACTATGTATCAAAAATGTCAAGGTTAAAAATATGAAATCATTTTATGATTTGCCTAAATTTCACCTACCAAGATACTACCTTTGACATTTATTTTGTACTAATTATCTTCCTACAAAAACTCATGTTGATTCATCTTCGATTTAGTTTGATTTCACAAGAACCAAACCAACTCTTTCGGTAACCATACTTAGAGCTCCAATCTAAATTTTTAAAAAAAAGGAAAATTTATGCACCACATATTTTCCTTTGGCTCCAAAACAATAATGACAACCAAAGGAAAATAACGTATGAGTAGGGATCTGAAGCAGCATAGTATAAGCTTTTTGATACAATTGAAATGTCTAGGAAGCTTGCACGCAATCAATTATGTGTTGGGAATAAATCCGTAACAGAAATAATATTTGCGGTAATAAAAGCAATAAATGTGGAAGACAACAATGCGGTTAATTAACGAGAATAAAAGAGATATAATGACACCATGATTTTCCGTGGAAACCCTCCTAAATAAGGGAAAAACCACGACCCGGGAGGAGTAACGAATATCACTATAGTAAGGATTTTACACTTGTATGTCTGAGTAAAACTCCAAAGTCCAGTACACATTCAAAAGAGATAACACTCTTTTGAATTTTCCACCTCACTAAAATATCGCTCACACTCTCTATTTTTCCTCACAGATTATTTTCCTCTGTGATGCCTCACTCTTCCTTCTCTCTTTTGTAATTCTTTGTTTTTTGGTGCACTTTTGAAATGAACAAGGGCTCTGTATTTATAGGAGAATCTACTCCTAATGATGTCACCAGTGACATCACAAAAAACACAAAATTTCAACCTTTTCACCTATGTAGAAATCTTGCGAAGATTTTAGTTTAAAAAAGAAATGGTGAGCTTTGAATTTTGTTGCAGCATTTGTTGACTTAAACAATAAGCAACAAAAAAATTCAACCATTTCTCTATGTTAACTTTCCTTATGTTTATCTACAACGGGTAAGGACTCCACAAATCTCCCCCTCCATACCCATTCACCTGAAGGAGGTAGCTCTAGGTTTCTAGCTTGAGTACATGCCGACAAGTTCTTTGCATAGTTCAAACTTGTCCCTTGATACCACCTTGGTCAGCATATCTGAAGGGTTTTCACTAGTAGGGATCTTCATGACCTGCATAGATCCATCCTCTATCTTTTCACAAATCCAGTGATACCTCACGTCAATATGCTTTCATGGTACATGGTGTTCTTGCTCAAGTCTATTGCACTCTGACAGTCACAATAGATGACATACTCCTTCTGATGCAATCCAAGTTCTTGGAGAAATCGTTTCAGCCATACCATCTCTTTGCCAGCTTCAGTAGATGCAATATATTTTGCCTCAGCTGTAGAGAGTGCGACACACTTCTGCAACTTTGACTGCCATGATATAGCTCCCCCTGAAAATATAAACAAATATCCAGTAGTGGATTTTCTATTATCGAGGTCACCTGCCATATCACCATGCGTATAGCCCTTCAAGATTGGATCAGATCCTTTAAAACACAAGCAATCTCTTGTGGTACCTCTTAGATACCTGAGTATCCACTTAATTGCCTCCCAGTGTTCTTTTCCAGGATTTTCAAGGAATCTTCCAACAACACCAACTGAATGAGCAATATCAGGTCTTGTACACACCATCGCATACATCAAACTCCCCACTGCTGAAGAATAAGGAACTTTAGTCATTCCCTCTTTCTCCTCTTTTGTTGTAGGACACATCTGTTTGCTCAACTTGAGATGACTCGCAAGAGGCATGCTAACAGCTTTAGAACTCTTCATTTTGAAGAGTTTTACTACACGTTCAATGTACTTCTCTTGAGATAGCCACAACTTTCTTTTTGTTCGTTCTCGAACAATCTTCATCCCTAGAATTTGTTGTGCTGGGCCCAAGTCTTTCATGTCAAATGACTTGGACAAATCTTTCTTAAACTTTGCAATCAGCTCTTTGTCTTGTCCTACAATTAACATGTTATCCACATATAACAACAAAATAATAAAATTGTTGTCACAAAATCTTTTGAAGTATACACATGGATCAGAATAGGTCTTTGTGTACGTTTGACTTTTCATGAAAGAGTCAAACTTTTTGTACCATTGCCTTGGGGCCTGTTTCAACCCATAAAGACTCTTATTCAATTTGCACACCATGTGTTTCTGTCCAGATACTTCAAATCCCTCTGGTTGCTCCATACATATCTCTTCTTCCAAATCTCCGTGAAGAAATGCAGTTTTCACGTCCAATTGTGCCACTTCAAGATCTAGACTAGCTTCTATGCTCAAAATAGCTCGAATAGAAGCCATTTTGACAACAAGTGAAAATATTTCATCAAAATCAATACCTTTCTTTTTTTCGAAGCCTTTTCTACCAATCGAGCTTTGTATCTCACCAACTTGCCATTTCCATCTTTCTTGAGTTTAAAGACCCACTTGCACTTAAGTGGTCTTTTTCCTTTTGGAAGTTCAACTAGCTGGTATGTGCCATTTTTTTTTGTAGAGATCCATCTCTTCGTGCATGGCTTTCATCCATTGGCTCTTTTCTGGATGAGACAAAACCTCCTTAAGACTTTCTGGCTCGCCTTCATCGTTGATAAGGACATACTCTTAGGAAGGGTATTTGGTTGATTCTACCCTTTGTCTTTCTGATCTCCTCAGAGTTTGAGATTGTTCTTCTTCTTCTGGGTACTCCATTTGCTCGGTATTATCACCAAGTTGCTCCCCCTGCTCAATAATCTCATCAGGTTGCTCATCATGCTCAGCAACTACATCAATCGTACTTTCTGTACTTATGGGATGGTTAAAAGAAGAAGGAATGGTAACAAGATTAGGGACTATACCATTCTTTTCCTTGGCCTTCTCGGATAGATCATCAGCAGTTCCAACTTCACTTACTCGAAAGATTACATCTCTACTTCTGATGACCTTCTTCTTTACAAGATCCCATAGTCTGTACCGAATTCTTCATCTCCATATTCGATGAATATGCAGGGAACTGATTTATCATCTAGCTTGGTTCTTTGCTCCTTCGATACATGTACAAAAGCTTTGCAACCAAACACCTTTAAAAGCGAGTAAGACATCTCTTTGCTGGTCCAAACTATCTCCGGAATGTCAAACTCCAATGGAACTGATGGACTACGATTGATAAGATAACACGTTGTCTGAACTACTTCACCCCAGAATGTCTTTGGTAATTTAGCCATTCTGAGCATACTTCTCAACTTTTCAACAATGGTGCGATTCATTCTCTCAGCTACACCATTGTGTTATGGGGTTCCAGGAACTGTCTTATCATGTCTGATTCCATGGTTTGAACAGTACTCTTCAAATTCTCTTGAAGTGTACTCACCTCCATTGTCGGTTCGGAGACGTTTTAGCTTTTGACCCGTCTCTCTTTCTATCAGAGCATGAAACTTTTGAAATACTAGAAACACCTGATCTTTTGTTCTCAAGATATAAACCCACAATTTTCGAGAAGCGTCATCAATAAAGGTAACGAAGTATTCATTACCTCCTATCGATTCTATCTCCATTAGACCACAAACATCAGAATATACCAAATCAAGTATATTCGACTTTCTTTCAGATGATGTCTTAAATGAGACTCTATGTTGCTTACCAAATAAGCAGTAGTTACACGATTTTATCGTTGTACTTTTGGCAAAAGAGATGAGTGACTTTCTGGAAAGAATTTGCAATCCTTTCTCGCTCATATGACCCATTATTTTATGCCATAAATCTGCAAAATTTTCTTCTTGAATCGCATTTAATTCACCTTGGCATATTTCTGCATTTGTTCTGTATAACGTGCCACGAGCAACTCCTTTTGCAATCATCAATGCCCCTTTGGTGAGTGTCCATTTTTTATTTGCAAAGTAGTTCTCATATCCATCTTGGTCCAAAGCAATTCCCGAGATCAAGTTCATCCGCAAATCAGGTAGGTGTTGCATATTTTTCAACACTATTGTGCATCCAACATTTATTTTTAAGCAAATATCTCCGATCCTTGCAATCTTTGAATAACTTATGTTACCTATTTTCACATTGTCATAATCACCGGCTACATATCTGCAAAAAAGATCTCTTACCGATGTGGCATGATAAGTTGTTGTTGTGTCGACCACCTATTCCGACTCTATACCTGCCAAGTGCATGCATTCTTCTTCCTCATTTATGAGGAGAACAACATTGTCATTATTTTGCACCATGGCAGCTGTGTTGTCATCATTCTTCTGGCCGCTGCATTCCCCTTTGCCCCTTTTTAGATTTGGACAATCTCTTTTGAAGTGTCCTGATTGATCGCAATTGTAGCAATTTCTGGCCTTCGATTTAGATCGGACCTTGGACTTTTTACGAGCTCCGGATCTACCATAGTTACTTGAGCTTCTTTGGTAACTTCTGCCTCTACTTTCCGTGATGAGAGCCTGTCCCTGATTTTCAGGCCTTTTTCTCATCTTATCATTAAGCAAAAGGGCTGATGTGACATCCTTCAACTCAATAGAGTCCTTACCATGTAAAATGGTTGTTGCTAAAGTATCGTAGGAAGATGGCAACGAGTTTAGGAGCATTATGACTTTATCTTCATCCTAAATCTTTACTCCGAGGTTTGCTAGTTGCGTGATTAGTCCATTAAGTACATTTAAATGAGACAAAAAATTGTACCTTCACCCATTTGTAGCGTATATAACTGCTTCTTTAGGTACAATTTATTTGTCAGCGTTTTGGACATGCATAAATTTTCTAACTTTGTCCAAATGCCACCTACACTCTCTTCATCGATGATGTTATTAACTACATCATCTGTTAAGTGCAATTTGATTGCATTAGCAGCCTTTTCATCCATTTCTTCCCAATCCTCAAGTTTCATGGATTTGGACTTTTTGGATTTGCCGCCTAGTGCCATGTGTAAACACTGTTGGATGAGTAAGTCTTTCATCCTTCTCTGCCACTTTGAGTAACCGCTATCACCGTTGAATTTTGCTACCTCGTACTTTACTCCAGACATTTTTTTTATATTGAGTATAGTACAATAAGCTGCAAAAAATATTTCTGTAAATAAGCAGAACCTGTGCTCTGATAACAATTGTCGGAATAAATTCGTAACAGAAATAATATCTGCGGTAATAAAAGCAATAAATGCGGAACACAACAATGCGGTTAATCAACAAGAATAAAAGAGATATAATGACACCAAGATTTTACGTGGAAACCCTCCTAAATAAGAAAAAAACAACGACCCGAGAGGAGTAACGAATATCACTATAGTAAGGATTTTACACTTGTATGTCTGAGTAAAACTCCAAAGACCAGTACACATTCAAAAGATATAACACTCTTTTGAATTTTCCACCTCACTACAATATCGCTCACACTCTCTATTTTTCCTCACAAATTATTTTCCTTTGTGATGCCTCACTCTTCTTTCTCTCCTTTCTAATTCTTTTTTTTGTGCATTTTTTATATGAGCAAGGGATCTATATTTATAGGAAAAAATACTCCTAATGATGTCACCAGTGACATCACAAAAAGCACAAAATTTCAACCTTTTCATCTATGTAGAAATCTTGCTAAGATTTTAGTTGAAAAAATAAATGGTGAGCTTTGAATTTTGTTGCAGCATTTGATGACTTTAATAATAAGCAACAAAAAAAATTCAACCATTTCTGCATGTTAACTTTCCTTATGTTTATCTACAATGGGTATGGACTCCACATTATGGCCCATGGTGTTATCAATAAATCATCCAAAGATCTGATCATATTTATACATTTGAAATTTCCAGTAAAATCTATCAAAAGATTCAACTGTATCTTTTTCAAAGTTATACAATCATCTACTTTCGTCAATCTTTATCTAAATCGTACCACAACAACCCAAGAAGAATTTATCATGTACAAGCGCTCCAATGAAGAATAAGCTAATCAATATAAAACAATCTTCTTATTTCTTTACGAAGACGATGATAATCGTATTATCCACATCTTCTCAAATATCAATGTGCCATATCTCACCTCCACTCGTAGTAGGAATTATGATTAGCTCATTGGTCCTTCTCGTGGTTTAATTGCTTTAGTCAGTAACACTACCGTCGTCTTATTTAATCCAGCTACAAGAACTTACAAGGTTCTACCTCCTAGTCCTTTTGGTAGTCTACCAGGTTTTCGTTGTTGTATTGAAGGTGTTGGCTTTGGGTTCGATCAAATTAATAATGATTACAAGGTTATTAAGATTATTGAAGTGTATACGGATCCATCATACAGAGATACTGACGCGAGGAACAGAAAAAATTGAGGTGTATGATGTGTGTATCGATACTTGGAGAGAATCGAATCATGTAGATCAACAGTTTCCTCGATGTACTATTTACCTTGTCAAATATTTTATAAGGATTCTTGTCATTGGTTCTGCAATTCTAAATACAGAAGACATTGTTTCAATTCTCTGTTTTGATATCAAAACAAAGGTATTTCTTGTCATGAAAATGCCTGATAATTATTATTTCTTTGGGAGAATGTGTTATGCTCTCTTGATTTTAAGTGAGTATCAAACATTGATTTCATATCCGGATTCAAAATCAGATCTTGATCCAAAACAAGATTTGATGGATATTTGGATAATGAGGGAATATGGTGTGTAGAAGTCTTGGTTTAAGAAACACACAATTGGACGTCTTCCTATTGAATCTCCATTAGGTGGTTGGAAGCATAACTTATTGATTTTTCAGAGTACAACCGGTTATCTGATGTTCTATGATCTGAATTCTGGAAAAACGCGGGAATTTAGTTTAGGTGGTTCTCCGAGAAGCTTGAGAGTTTCTTCTTACCAGGAAAACTTGAATTCTATTTCGGGAGGAAGTGAACTTGGTAACCTAGTTCAAAAATTCTAGAGAAGGTGTAGTTGAGTTTTGCCAAATTCGCACATTATTAACAATATTCTGCCATGCCAACTTCCTCGAATACATATATTGCTTTATTTTCTAGATAATGTTGGAGTAATTTTATCGGGAAAAAAAAGACTTTTATTTTAACTGAAGAGTCATCAAATATTGAATATTAACATATCAAGTGTAAGCTTATAAATAAAATAGAACAAACAATAAAAGTCACTGCAGAAGATCCAAGTCTCTTGGTAAAATGACATCTCTAAACAACTCCAGAGCTCTCATAACACGCTAAGAACCAAAACTAGAGAAGTGTTCTTGAGGTTGAAATACATTATGCAATCAAAGGGATTATTACTAAACTTTAGCATATAATTAAAAAAATATCAAAATGCTCACATAACCTCATAGAACAAACAACGTTGATATGTTGACTACAACTTGTTGATTCATGAACCTCAAGAAATGTTTCCAGTTGGTCTCTACACTACCATTTTCAAGAAATGAGGTTTCCATGTGTTGTTCTGTAGTTTAGCAAATGAAATCTTTAAACATACATTGGTTTTGATAGTAATCTTGTTGAACAAAGTTCCTTACAAAACTCCATTTTCTCCATAACATAGCAAATGGAGCTACTCAAGTGCTAAAACCTTTGCTAATTAACTATATGTGGCCTTATCTTGAACACTGGAATATTTTTGGACTACGAAGAAAGTTCATATCTGCATAAAAAATCTCAAAAATATCCAGGAAATACATTAGGACGTGGCACTCCATCCAATACTTATGTATCTTAACATAAAACCTACATGGTTACTAATAATAGATTCAGAAAGAAGGTGAAACCACTAATTAAAATATGTTAAAAGACATTCAAGTCAAGTTAGGAACATCCCACTTCCCTTATCCTGTTGAAACTGGAAGCAGCAGCAGAACTAAAACCTCCATTAATGGAGTTTGAGTTTAGTGAAGAAGCATAGAACATTCTAGAGAGGAGATGAAATGAAAAACATGTGAATTGTATTTCACTAAAACTAATATGAGCTTTACATTAACCTCTATATATACATGTATGAAAAGCATGAAAATGACTAACTACTTTTCTGTAACAACTTAACTAACTAACTTCCAACTAACTTTTCTAATTACTTAATTCTAACATGTTCTATTGGTATGTAGTGATGCATATTACTTCATTGTTTTTCCAGAATTATATAATGTGCTGTTGAATGAATATCAAGTTGACAACATGAAAGTCTAGGTGGATAGACTTCACTTGACTACAGCTCTTCCTTAGGAATTTGATTATGAGTCCAAGAAAAGGTAGTCACCGATATTTTGACAATGAGTTGGAAGGAAAAATCATGTTAATCACTTCAGGTCATGATACTGTCTGGTCTTTTGTTGGTTCTCACAGAGTAACTCAGTTGCCGGTTGTCCTATATGAACCATTCAAGAAGTTGTTTACCATCACAGCTTCTCTACATAAATGATTTATTTAGATAATTATGTGTTATTGTAAATGAGTTAATCCGACACTGAGAAAAACTCTACATCATTAGTGTGTCGTACCCAATGTAATCCACAAGTGAGGCCCAAGGAAGGGTAGGATGTACACAAATCTTATCCCTACCTTTGTAGGATAATTAAAGAAAGTTGTTTCCGATATATAACTAGAGCATTAAAGTAAAATCCTTTTGGTTTCTGATAATTTTCATAAGGTTGTGAAAGAATGTAGCAAGTCAATCTTACACCTTACCTTAAGACAGACTAAGCTACAAGACTGTGCAGGTTTACTAAAAGTTGATCGTATCATAATACATTTAATGGAATCTTTTTCTAACATCACCAAATCCATCCTTTCTCCTTTCATCTACTTTGTACCCATTCACAATTACCCTTCGGACCCTTTAGATTTAGAAGGAAAAAAATCTTATGGATATATCTACACAGTTTTCACCATCACTTAGCAACAAGGTTGATTCCACCATTATATATATACATTTTAAGCTCCTGTTTCGTCAGTTTGTGATTTTTGAAACTTGAAGTTGTGTTTTGCGCACAGTGAATCTATATAAATGCAACAAGTTGTCATATTCAAATTTATAAGCTTAATGATTTATATTTCAAAATACTAACAGATCAACTAAACAAGTAGAAGAATAAGATTAGAGAAAGCTAGGTTATGGTTAAGAGGCTCTTTTTATAAGTGTTACAAGTAAAACTTCCTGAGCCATGTGGACATTGGATATGTTTGCCAATCTGTGTTATGAAAATCAGAAATTACTGGTTGTAATAAATCATTCAGAAACACGAAGTAACTGAGATTTTTAGAACCAGTAAGTAAGATGAACAGAAATTTATTTGTAAAAAAATAATTAAATCTGTAAAAACTTACCAGAATCTGGAATACTCTTTTTAATAATTTTGGAAGAAAATCAAGTCCACTGAATTCACAGTGTCCCCTTAAGAAAATTATTCCCCTCTAGTATCTGAGGTTTGATTTGGAATATAACCTCCCAGGTAAAATGATCTTAATTAGTAGAGTATAGATACCAAAAACTCTACTGTCAGCGAATCAATCCACAGCAAGAAAGTACACGAAGAAATATGTGTTTTTAAGAAGAAGGAAGATCAGAAAATTTGTAAGTGAATATTCTGAAGACTGAATGGTATTTATAGGCAAGAAGAATAAATTCTGAAAGGTTGCAACCCTTTCAGAATTGACACGACCATTAATGAAAGGTTGCAAACTTTCAAATGGTATTGACTGTTACTGAAAGTTGCAACCTTTCAGAATAGTCATGGAGGGAATATTTTTTAAGACGGGTCACGCGCGCGGATCCGAGTCGTGTCGGGTTAAATAAATAGTTGAAAACATTTTGTTTAACTTCTGTTATCAACTAATTAAGTGAAAATAATTTTTGGCCAAAATAAATTTGTCCAAAAAATTATCTCTCGATCGATCATTTGCCAAAGCCGAAGCGAGCGAGTGACGACGGCGCGAGGGGGTTCCCTCTTTCCAACCCTTTTAGCAATTACTAGGAGTGTTTATTTATTTAAACTCTCCTATTTTCATTTCCATTACCGATGAGGGACAATTTCCTTTATCATTAAAGCATTAGAGGACTTTTCAAGTTCTCAACCTTTCAAGTTCTAAACTTTTCAAATTCCTTTCCTTCTCTCTATTTCCCATCAATTCTTGCTACATACCCAAAAATACCACCCAACAATCCCCCACATTGATGGGGAATAGTTATAACGTAGGAATGCACGGACAATTGTGTACTTTACAAGCAAGGATTAGTTGCATCTGGACAAGTAGGTTTCCCCTTGGCTTTCCGTAGTGAACATATGTCAAATATACTCGGTCAATTGGTAGATGTGATGTCTTTGAACCGTCGAACTTTGGTGTATACCTAGACAACCATATGTCACACAATTAACCCTTTACTGTTTATGATTCTTACGGTTGTGTTTGTTTCAGCCATGAACACCTCCTGGTTTCATATGTGTATACAGAATCGGCTTTTGACATAAAATTCTCTTTGAAGCGGCTTCCACTTCACACTCACATAGGTGATTTCTAACCGTGTCGTTTCGTAGATACACTTTTTGGTCAAATCTACCAAACTTAGCGAATCAGTAAAAACTCAAAGATTTATTACCTCATTAACAAGCCTTAAAGTCTTAACCTTTTCCTAAACATTGTCTTCATCATGAGAATGAATTGAGTTAATTGACAATGTCGAACCGTCAGTCACAACTTTTTTTTCTCCTTGAATCTAGCTCTTGGGATCTCCAGTCTGCTAGATACTGTTACCGTCATGCTGACTTATCCTAAGCCGTAAACCCATTCCCTTAGATGATCTTTCAACTGCCTCTCTCACTAGGACTTTCGTTAGTGGATCTGACACATTATCGCTTGACTTTACTTATTCAATTGTGACAATTCCACTATAGAGCAGTTGCCTTACGGTGTTATGTCTACGTCATATATGTCGAGACTTCCCGTTGTACATAATGCTCCCTGCCCTACCTATTGCTGCTTGACTATTGTAAAAATGTATGCAAATTGGTCCAACAGGTTTGGGCCAGAATGGAATATCCTCTAGGAAATTCCGGAGTCATTCCGCTTCTTCACCAGCCTTATCCAAAGCAATGAATTCAGATTCCATTGTAGAGCGAGCAATACATGTCTGTTTGGACTATTTCTAAGAGAAAGTTCCTCCACCAAGTATGAATACATAAACACTCGTGGATTTTACATCATTTGACCCGGTGATCCAATAAGCATCACTATATCCTTCAATCACAGCAGGATATTTATTATAATGCAAAGCATAATGTTATTTCCATTTTAGATAACCCAACATACGTTTCATAGCCATCCAGTGAGTTTGATTCGGATTACTAGTGTACCGAATCAGTTTACTAATAGCACATGCTATATCTGGTCGCGTGCAATTCATAATATACATCAAACTTCCCAACACTCTGGCATATTCCAATTTAGAGTCACTTTGACCTTCATCCTTTTTAAATGTACAACTTAAATCAATTGGAGTTTTGACTATATTGAAATTCAAGTAATTGAACTTATCCAATACTTTTTCAATATAATGAGATTGAGATAATGCTAGTCCCTGGGGAGTTTTGATAATCCTTACCCGTAAGATCAAATCAGCAACTCCTAAGTCTTTCATATCGAACATGATGGACAACATGCGCTTAGTAGCATTTATATCGTCAATTTATTTACTCATTATTAACATGTCATCAACATACAAACAAACAATGACTTCATGATTCATAACGTTTTTAATGTAAACACATTTATCACATTCGTTAATCTTGAATCCATTTGCCAACATTATTTGATCAAATTTAGCATGCCATTGTTTGGGTGCTTGCTTGAGTCCATATAGTGACTTCACAAATCTGCACACTTTCTTTTCTTTACCAGGAACTATAAACCCTTTAGGTTGTTCCATGTAAATTTCTTCCTCTAACTCTCAATTTAAGAAGGCTGTCTTTACATCCATTTGGTGGATTTTAAGATCATGCACTGCTGCTAGTGCTATTAACATCCTAATTAATGTTATCCTTGTTACTTGAGAGTATATGTCAAAGTAGTCCAGACCTTCTTTTTGTCTGTACCCTTTAACTACCAGTCTAGCGTTATATTTGTCAATAGTCCCATCAGGTTTTATTTCCCTTTTAAAGATCCACTTTGATCCTAAAGGTTTATTTCCTGGAGGAAGATCAGTCAATTGTCAAGTGTGATTGCTTACAATTGATTCAATCACACTATTGACTGCTTCTTTCCAATAAGTTGACTATGACGAACACATAGTTGCTTTAAATGTTCTCATTTTCAAGCAATAGTGCTACAAAATCTGGTCCGAAAGAAACAGATTTTCGTTGTCGAGTACTCCGCCTAGGTTCCTCACTAGTTAGAATATTTTCCATTGATTCTTCTCTTGGTCGTTTAGGTCTTTCACTTGTTAACTGACTTTCAGTTTTATACGGATAAATGTTTTCAAAAAACTCTGCATTATCTGATTCAATTATTGTATTAACATGAATCTCAGGATTATCATATTTGTGAACCAAAAATCGACATGCTTTACTATTCACAGCATACCCAATGAAGACACAATCTATTGTTTTGAGTCCAATTTTAACCCTCTTCGGTAAAGGAACCTCTACCTTGGCTAAACACCCCCACACTTTGAAATATTTCAAGTTGGATTTTCTTCCTTTCCACAAATCATATGGAATTGATTCTGTTTTTTGATGGGGTACTCGATTGGGTATTTTATTAGCTGTAAGGATGGCTTCCCCCCAAAGATTTTGCGGTGAACCGGAATTGATCATTAAGGCATTCATCATTTCCTTTAATGTTCTGTTCTTCTGTTCTGCCAAACCATTTGACTGTTGTGTATAAGGTGCAGTAGTTTGATGAATAATACCATATTCCAAACATATCTCTGCGAAAGGAGATTCATATTCTCCACCCCTATCACTCCGAATCATTTTTATTTTTAGATTCAATTGGTTTTCCACTTCATTTTTGTATTGCTTAAATGCATCAATTGCTTCATCCTTACTATTAAGCAAATATACATAACAAAATCGAGTGCAGTCATCAATAAAAGTTATAAAATACTGTTTTCCAACACGAGATGGTGTTGACTTCATATCGCATATATCTGTGTGAATTAAGTCTAAATTTTTAGAATTTCTTTCAACGGACTTGTAAGGATGTTTAACAAACTTACTTTCCACACAAATTTCACATTTCGACTTATCGCATTTAAAATCAGGCAATGCTTCTAGATTAACCAATTTTCGCAAGGCTTTGTAATTTACATGTCCCAAACGGGCATGCCATAAATCACTTAACTCCAATAAGTAAAAAGAAGAAGAATTTTTATTAATACTGTCAACAACCATTACATTTAGTTTTAAAAGACCCTCATTGAGGTAGCCCTTTCCTATGAACATTTCATTCTTATTTATTACAACTTTATCACTAACTAGGACACACTTAAACCCGTTCTTAACGAGTAGTGCAGCAGAAACTAAATAGTAGGGACATGCAGAACATTGTTCAAAGTCAACACCTTGCCGGATGTCATTTTCAACATTACTTTCCTAGTTCCTGCAATCCTTGTTGTTGCTGTGTTTTCCATGAATAAATCTTCATTGTACTCAGCAGGAGTGTACGTTGCAAAGGCTTCTTTCGCAGAGCAAATATGTCTAGTGGCACCTGAGTCGAGAAACAACTCCTTGGGATTTCCAACTAAGTTACACTCCGATATCATTGCACACAAGTCATCTGCATCTTCCATCTTTTCCACGATGTTTGCTTGACTTTTGCCTTTGCCTTTGTTTTTGTCCTTTCTTGGAGCATGACAATCAGAAGATCTATGACCAGTCTTGCCACTATTATAACAGTTGCATTTGAATTTCTTCTTGGCATGTTTTGACTTCTGTCTGTTGGACTTCTTTCTCTTTTTTTCTTTGGTAGGAGCTTCTTCAACAATATTAACTCCAATGAATGTTGAACTCTTACGCGACTTCTTTTCGGCATTTCTGTTATCTTCCTCAATCTTGAGCCGAATCACAAGATCTTCAATCTTCATTTCTTTACGATTGTTCTTTAGATAATTCTTGAAATCGTTCCACGAAGGATGAAACTTCTCGATCATTGCAGCCACTCGTAAAGCTTCATTTACTACCATATCTTCAGCAATCAGATCATGGAGAATAAGTTGAAGTTCCTGCACTTGTGATCCAACAGTTTTACTATCTACATTTTATAGTCTAAAAACTTTGCGACCACAAAATTTTTCAAGCATGCATATTCTGTCTTATATTTCTTCTCAAGTGCATTCCACAACTCTTTTGAAGTTGTTATTGCACTATAGACATTATATAAGTGATCCTCTAAAACACTCAAAATATAACCTTTACATAGGAAGTCTAACTGTTTCCATATTTCAACAATCATAAATTTTTCCCTGTCTGGCATATCATCAGCAGGAACTGGAGTATCTTCACTTGTAAATTTCTGCAGACCAAGAGTGGTAAGCCAGAAAAATACTCGTTGCTGCCATCCTTTGAAATTCATACCTGTGAATTTACCCTGTTTCTCTGCTTGTGATACAAGAGTTCGGGTTGGTGCTGCAACAGCCACTGTAACACCAGTGTTTTCCATTTCTGATAGACAAAATTGATACAATATAAGTAAGAAATAAACTATAATTGCAGACTTAAAGGAGTATAAAAACACAAAGATTTTTGTCTCCACTAGAAACACAAATTTATAAATTCTTTAAGATTGTTTGTCAATTTGTGTTATAAAAATCAGAAATTACTGGTTGTAATAAATCATTCAGAAACACGAAGTAACTGATATTTTTAGAACCAGTAAATAAGATGAATAGAAATTTATTTGTAAAAAATTATTAAATCTGTAAAAACTTACCAGAATCTGGAATACTCTTTTTTAATAATTTTGGAAGAAAATCAAGTCCACTGAATTCACAGTGTCCCCTTAAGGAAATTATTCCCCTCTAGTATCCGAGGTTTGATTTGGAATATAACCTCCTAGGGTAAAATGATCTTAATCAGTAGAGTATAGATACCAAAAATTCTACTGTGAGTGAATCAATCCACAGCAAGAAAGTACACGAAAAAATGTGTTTTTAAGAAGAAGGAAGATCAGAAAATTCATAAGTGAATATTCTGAAGACTGAATGGTATTTATAGGCAAGAAGAATATATTCTGAAAGGTTGCAACCCTTTCATAATTGACACGACCATTAATGAAAGGTTGCAAACTTTCAAATGGTATTGATTGTTCCTGAAAGTTGCAACCTTTCAGAACTGTATTGGCGGGAATATTTTTTTTAAAATATAACGGAAATTAAAATGGGTCACGCGCAGATCTGATTCGGGTCGGGTTAACTAAAAAGTTAAAAATATTTCGGTTAACTTCTGTTATAAACTAATTAATTGAAAATAATTTTTGGCCATTTAATTAATTAAATAAATAATCAAAATAAATTTTTCCAACCCTTTTAACAATTACTAGGAGTGTTTATTTATTTAAAATCTCCTATTTTCATTTCCATTACCGATGAGGGACAATTGTGTTTTTCATTAAAGCATTAGAAGACTTTTCAAGTTCTCAACCTTTCAAGTTCTAAACTTTTCAAATTCCTCTCCTTCCCTCTATTTCCCCTCAATTCTTGCGACATACCCAACAGGATATTCCTCAAAGTATTATGATCCATATTGTACATAAAAAAATCCCCTTTTATCCCAATAAAATACCAGTTCACCATGCAGGAAGTGTATAGGCTTTATTTGCCATGACATATGCATAACTACTTCCCAATAACTATAGTGAAGGAAACGCATATTGCGATAAACACCTTGGTTATTAAATACAAGTTTAACCTTGCATTTTTTGGTCCATAACCATTTTTCATAGTCGTCCAAGATCCATATATCCATCACATAATCAAAGATTAAAAAAAATTGGTATAGAGACAAAGACTCATCCTTTATCACACACGCGCGCGCACATTCTATTTATTTGAATATTTAATATATTTAAAAGAAGGTAAAAGATGCATGTTTTACGTGGAGATACCGGGGAAATTAAATTATTATCATTTTGGAAGGAGTTACTAGCAAATCAAATTACTATAATTAAGGTAGTAGTTACTGAGCAAACTAAATCACAATAATATAGGAAGAAGCTAATGAGGAAATCATATTACACGGTTTTTTTTTACAAAAAGATAAATTAACTTAAATCATATGTTGTAATCTCAAACCTCTCTCCATAATCTTCTTCTTCTTAAAAAAATAATTATAATCATCTTTGTTCCCGTGTATATAGATTTCAATAATACGAAAAGTTATAATATTGTCATTCAAATTTGTCCTACAAAACAACCCGACCAAAAAAGAAAGAAGAAGCAAGAATATTGGCTCTCCTCCATCAGATAGAAACACATCACAACAAGGTAAAAAATTTGGGAAGGGTGAGACATCACAAACGAAAGTCCAGTGTGGGTGTGGAGAACGATTGGAAGGATTCCAAATCGAAAAAGCGAAAAGTTGTTCCAAATGTATTATTAGTTAAATTTTTTTTTTCATATTTGATGATTCTTATTCATTAAAACTTTAATGTTGTGTTTTATAAATTTACTAGGTGATATGTATTTTAAACACATAATTTGTTGTATGGATTATGAATGAATTGAAATATGTTCATTTATTTGCAAAATAGATATAAAAATAGCATTTATTGGTAGGTATAAATATAAAGTAGGTATTAAAAGTGAATTCTTATTTGAACAAAGCCAACTTTATACATCATTGTGAATTATTTTTTGTGGATTCGAGTATGGAGTATGTATGAAAATCCTAACCCATTCTTAAACTGTATAACATTAGCTCGTGATTAATTAAGCTTGATTCATCACTTATTAACGATTTGTATATCAACTTTAGTCATTGTGTATGAATTATTAATGATCAAGAAATCGGTTTAAATACCAATTAAATACTTTATAGTATATAATATATCTTTTGTAAAGCAATCTTCATAGGTATATAATGAATTAAAATTATATAGAGATATGTTTTAGGATAATAATTGAAATTAAAAAGAATAGATATAGAGACACACACAAAGTAATAGTAATCGCAACTTTACTTAGAGAAAGAGGAAGAGGAAGAGGAAGAAAAAGAAGAAGATTTGAGCCTCAGTTTCATATGTTGACATCTTGTCATATTCAGCTTGTCTAACTGCACTACAACAGACGTATAACTCTAGCGTTAGTTTGGATTACCTCTTGTTGATATTTTGTGATGTCAAAAGATTTTGGATCGAAAGAATTGTCAGTGGTATCCTTTCCTTTCCCGTGAGTTCAGGAATTGGCTTTGTCCGTTTCTTGATAACTATCCAAGCTTGAAGATCATTTGAGGTAAAGAAAATTATGAATCTAAAATCTTTCCAATGAGAGTAGGGAAGACCACGAATTTGATTCTTCACGTGTGGTTATACACTTCAATTATGAGACCTGCTCTGATACCAATTAAAAATTAAGAAGGGGTGGGGGTGAATTAAAAAAAATTCTCAGTCGACTTCCTATGTTGGTCAGTCGACTTACCTACAGGTTAGTAACGCAGATATAATGTAATAGTAAATGTAATAAGTAAACAACAAAGAAAATTTTATACTGATCGGAACGCCGACGTGGTGCCTACTTCCAGTCCGCTTGGGTTTCAAAGGTTTTCTTAAGAGCTTGAAGTGAACTTGGTAGTACAAAGTCATTCAATTGTAAGTCATGTCTGATGTGTAAATCAGAGCTTCTACTTTCACACAACCTCTAGTTGTATAACATACACTTAGGTTCTTCAATCTCTTTTCGTTTTCAATTGTTTACTCACGTGAATACAATACTTTGATGAAAAATAATAGAAATATGATGGTACAAGTTCAAGTGAAGTGTATAGTCTTCTATGAGATTGAGGTAGACTTAAATAGGTGAGGATGCATTGCTCTTCTTAAGGAAAACCCAAGGGAGTTTTCATTCAATGAGATTGATTTGGAGAGGATTTTAATCATGTCCATATCATATATATTCATGATGCCCTTCCTTCTTTGGTGAGGAGTATCTATTCTTAGATTTCTTAGGTCTTTTGGTTGTCTTCCTCGATGTGTTGAGATACTATCTTGTCCTTGTCAATATTCATTGATTTCTGGAGATTTGTCAATCTAAGGAATCTGCTGATCTTGCATAATCTAATTTTATCCTTGTCAATATTTCTTGATCCCTGAGATGCATCAATCGGTGGGAATTTGATTGGAGTGCGATTGACAATACCCATTATTTTCTCTCTATGTGATCCTTATGGCTTGATTTGATCTTCACAGTAATGCTACATTGGTGTTCGTCTATTCCTACATTTGACTGTGAACTTATTGTTATTAATCAAAATCCTTGAAGGCCAGGAAGGCTAACAATATAAAGTCATGGAAAATGGTTCGAGCTAGTGGTGCTATGTCGATGGGGAATGGTTCCGACAAGAGATTAATCATTCTGACTTGATGCATTGATGATTATGTCTGATTGGCTTGTTGCTTTAGATTGATGTACTTTTTCTGTGACTGAACTACTTGACTTATAGGAATCGGTGGCGGATCTACAATTTTTATTGAGGGTGTTCTAAATATAAAGAAGTAAACAAGTAAAATTTAGAAAATGAAAAATCTAGTGACATGGGAGGAAAATTTTAATTTTAATCCATCAAATTTATCTTATATTGTCACGTTGTGTTTAGGTTCTTCATACTTTTACCCTGGTCCATCAAGCTTTGAGAATTTCTAGTGTCTTTCCTTTTATTTTGCACTATTCTACTTTTAAATTTTTAATTGAATTTTGAATTAGTGCACATTTAATCATATGTTACTTTAAAAATCATCAAGAGGTGTAAAGATAGAGTTACTAATATTGTAGTGCATATTCCAAAGATAAATAGAAGACATCATCAATTTTCTTTAGTTCATTAAATCAATTTACTAGGTTAACAATAAAAACTAAAATTATGAACCAATCAAATAAGTTTAGTTTAGTTTTAATCTCTTTAGGATGGACTTGAAAATAGTAAAAAACAGAAACAATGAAATTAAGAAAAAATTCAATTAAATAGATTTCATCAAAAGAATATTTACAACTTCTAAAGTTTTCCATTCGATTAATATTAATTTACTTTATTTTATGTAAAAATTTTCTAATTCAATTTTAGATTTAATAACAATTCATTATTTTCTTAAAGAGTTTCTTTAAAGTAGTACATGAGAAGAGAGTTATTTAGAAATAAAATGAACGGAGTATAAAAGACAAAAATATAAAAAAAATGTGATTGATAAATTTAAATAAATAAAAATTGAGAAAAAGATGTAACATAAAAAGAAAAATTAAAATAATAAAAATAAATATAGTTTTAGATTAAATCCAAAAATAATGAGGCTTTTTATTGGCTATTCTAAGCCCAAAACTGAGTCCATCTCAGCCTTTTCAAAGCAAGAAAAAAATTGAAACTTGTTGCACTACACGAGAATCAAACTCGAAACATGCATTTTAGCAATGAGTCCCCTTGCAAGTGAGTCACCACCTCTTTTGATTGTTGAGGGGTGAATTTTACTATCTATATGCTTTAAATAAGAAGGCTACCTTATATATATAATGTAACTTTTGACGAGGGGGTCACTACACATAGGTCCGCCCCTGCTTGGAACACCAATTGTGTGACTTATTAATTTTAAACTGTACCATGTACATAAAAAGAGTTATACTTTACAAGTATTGTTGTTAAAGACGTATAGAAGGCTACACTTTCAAAGCATGACCAATAACGACACAAAGATCACTCTTTACAAGTATTGTTGTTAAAAAGTGTAGCCTCATTCAAAGGTTACGCCTTTTTTTGGTCACCCTGTAAAAGCTTTGTCTAAAGACAAAAAGTCTAGAATTTTTTCGAAGTCAACTTTTTGCCTTGTTTCGGCCACAATTATTAGTTGAATCCTTTTATGATCAGTTTCTATCGCTTGGACATTTTTATTCTTTTTCAAAGATATTAGTTTTAATCAAATTATTTTGACATTAAAACAAAAATAAGAGAAGTACATAATTATATCAACATGTATAAAAAAATGAAACAAAGAATAACATTTGAAAGTTGATTATTTGTAAAAGAATAATGATATAAACTGAAAATGGTCAAAATACCCTTAAACTATCTCAAATAGATCATATTTATCCATAAATTATATTTCTGCTCAAAACTACCCTTCTCATCAAACTATTGGGACATAAGTGTCCTTATTATTAACGAAAGTTGTTAAATGTCATGTGGATGCCACATTGCACACCAATAGGGTTCTACTACCATATATACAAAATACTCTAAAACTATCTGAAATAACTCATATTTACCCTAAAACTATATTTCGTCTCAAAACTACCCTTCGCATTAAACTATTGGGTCAAAATACCCTTCTTATTAACGGTAGTTGTTAAATGTCATTTGAATGTCACATTGAATGTCAGTAGGGTTCCACTGCCACATAGACGAAATCTCTAAATTCTAATTACTCTCCCCCCCCCCCCCCCCATTTCATTATTTTCTAGAAACAATTTTGGCTCTTATCCCTGATTTCTCGACTAGGGTTTCACAGTTATCTTCGTGGTTGGGTTTCAAGGAGGATATTCTTGGTTGTAGACAAGTAATTTTTTTCTTATTTTATTATGTTTACGATTTGAAAGTATGATAGTTAGGATTTCACAACTTTCCCTAGGGTTTCATAGCTTTCTTCAGGGCTGGGCTTCAAAGTGAATATTCGTGATTGTAGGTTAGTAAATCGTTTTTCTTATTTTATTATGTTTACGACAAAGCATGATAGCTAACATTTCACAATTTTCCTCTCATTTCGCAGCTAGGATTCATAACTTTCTTCCGCGGCTGCGTTTCAAAGTGGATATTCGTGGTTGTAAATATAATAAAATAAGAACAAATATTTACTAACCTACAACCATGAATACACTTTGAAATCTAGCGAAGAAGAGAACTGTGAAACCCTAGCCGCGAAATGGGGGAGAAGGGGTGAAACCATATCTGGAAAATAATGAAATGATTGGGGGGGGGAAGTAATTGAGATTTAGGGATTTAGTTAATGTGGCAGTGAAATCCTATTGGCGTGCAATATTGTCACATCCAGGTTTACCCCCTGGACGTAACCAGCGTCGTCATCCTTTTCAAGGACTAAGACTAGCCTATTAGTTTCATTTTATCACATTCATAGGTTGAAAAAGGCGGAAAAATTTAAAACTTTTATTTTCTCAACTTGGAGGTTAACATAGACCTCTACATACACATAATATATATTCATATCAAGTATACATAGACCCTTCATATAAGAATGTTAAATAGCGTTCTACTTTTATTGCACATATATATAAAGATGTAGAAGTAGTCTCAACGATTGTCTTGTCTCATACCATCTACACGGATATCACAATATGGGCAATAGACCTTACATCAATTCAAAAAGACAATGTATAGGTCACATGAAAGTACAATATTCAAATAACAAGAAAAGAAATGATAAAGTCAATAAGCTCATAACAAAGTCCAAAGCTAGAAGATGGCATTGCCCTCAAAAGTTGAGGACCTACCCCACTTGGATGAAAGGAACAATCCAAGACTTCAACAATATCGCCTTCCAAACTCTTCTACGGCCAGAACCTAAAATGTTTGGGACAAGGGAAGAAAACGGGGTTAGTACTTTACATGTACTAAGTATGAGATTTTATGCACATACACAAGCAAAATATGCTAAAAGGGAATTTTTATCAAAGCATGTCATTCTACCCCTTTTAGAGGCTTAACGCAAAGTCAAATAAGTCATATTAATCAACAAAACATGCTCACTATCCAAACAAGTAATACTTATCCCAACACACTTGGAATCATGTTTTACTACAACCCTAACATCAAGGAATAATATCACAATAATGAATAAGAGTTAAACATATCATAATAAGCAAGACAACTATTCAAAAGTCTTTATCAAGTCAAAAAGTACAATGACCAAGCAAAGCACCATAACCTTATCGATCAAGCATCCTCAACAAATAAACATGACTAATGTCAAACTTTACATATCATGACATTTAGGCTTACATTTTTTATATTATCATTATAATCCAAGGCATATTCATAAACTAATCAACACATAGTATCAACAATAGGACATAGTCATCATATATATACATCATATATTATCATAGCATAAACATATAAGAAACTCCTCCTAAGACTCCCCTCAAGACTAACAGTGCAATGTCTAGGTAGAGTCTCATACCCCTACCTAGACTAAGCTAGACCTCTTAGGTTATCCAAGTTAGATTTCAAGTCCTTTAATTCGTTTTACCTTTTGGGAACATCTTTCCCCAACCGACATAGACCACATGAGCTAGTGTGTAACCCAGCATCATAAAACCCTACACCGAAAGAAGGAGGACTACTTGTCAAGGTTGTACCAAACATAAAACATAGCAACCACATGGATCCACTAGCAAGTATTCCTATAGGGGCAACATAGTTCAAAAACTAGGAGATTTAGTTGGGACCCTCTTTGTGTGCCATGCATTATAGTCTCCAATCTCAATAGTAATGTTGTGTTTCTACCTTCCTTATATGGTAAAGGACACTTCTCTATCTAGTTCACTCATTGCTAAGGTAGAGTCCCTTTTTGAAATATCTTTAGCCTTTAATTATCAATCATAACTTAATTTAGGCCATAGGGTCCACCCCTTGTATAAACATCATCATCAGTAGCTGATATACCGTGGTTTCACGGTATTATTAATACCTTTTCCTTAAGTTTAGTGTCTCCTAAAGCCTTTTTGTGCTAATTTTTATATAAGTTTCTTTTTATTTTGCAGGAAATCTGTCCAAAGCTGAATGCGGAGATTTTGAGCGAAGAAATGCAGAAGAGACCACCTACGGAGCTTATGACGGTCCGTCGTGCTTGTGACGATCCGTAGGTGGAAGCATAGTGCAGCTGCTGAAGGAAGATGGGGAAGTCTGACCAAGTGTGGGGTTACAAATCTTGTGACGGTCCGTCTTGCAGGTTCGTCATGATGTTAAGAGAAGTAATCCAAGTACCCATATTCCAAAAGTTGAAGTATTTTGGAACGAAGGCTCTCGACGGACCGTTGTGCCTATGACAGTCCGTCATACTTGTCATCGAGGGTAATGAAGAAGAGCAACAGAAGAAATTGCATAAGTGTGGGACGACGGTGCCCATGACAGTCCGTCGTGACCATGACGATCCGTCGCGAGGTCCGTCGACCCAGCCGCGTTTTGGCAGATTTCAAGCAAATAGAGTACTTGTTCAATAAGGTTTTTATTTTTTATAAATAGTTCGAAAAACCTCGTTTTTGAGGTTAGACTCCGGATAGTTAGACTCTGTTAGGTTAGACTCGGGATCAATGTTAGACTCCGTATTGTTAGACTCTTAGATTATTAGACTTTTGATAATCATTAGAATTTTTGTGAGAATGTTGATTATTTTGAGATTCTTGCAAGTGATTATTGGTGATTAATCAAGCAAACTTTCGAATTTTACTCTTTCTTATTGAAATAAGTACATGAATTCTTATTTAATATAGTTGAATATTGTGATTATGACTATGAGTAATTAAACTCCATAACTAGGGTTGTGGGAACCATAGGCAAATAATGAGATAAAACCTAACAAAAATAACAATTCTAGAATGGTGTCTTGCATGTATTAATAATTCATTCGCTTAGAAGTCTTTTTAACGGATGGCCAACGTTAGAACTCGCCTTAACGCTACTTGCCAGACCAAGGAGGTAGATAATAGGAAAAGAATTATCAACATAGATTTAGTGTGTACTATCTAATAGGCTAGTATTTATTGGTACGAGGTAATAACGTAGTCAAATATCGAATACGATGCTTAATATGAGGTAAAGATAAGGGTTACAAAAGCAACAAACGTAGCCGTACCACGGTGCGGAGTGAGATTTTCTAGATGTCGGACCAAGGATTTAGAAATACATAACTTATCACTTTGCATGCAAGATACTAGGAAAGAATTGTTATAGTTAGAATTATCAAGTTATGAACCTGCGGGGAACACGTAAACCCTAGTTACTTTGATTAATTGATTAAAATCCAACATTCAAAGTTGTTAAGTGTCTCTTTTAATTGGGTTAGTTATTTTCATTCATTTAGAAATAAACCCCCCCCCCTTTTATTGTTTTTACTTTCAAAGGAAGTCATTGACCAAACAATAGTAATAACAGGTTGAAGTTAAGTCTAGACTATTTTCCTCGTGGAAACGACCCAACCTCACTAGTTGGGTTATTTACTTGACACGACCGCTTTACTTCTTATTTGAGAAGTAAGTTTGAGCGTATCAAATTTTGGCGCCGCTGCCGGGATTTTAGATTTTAGATTAACTTGAACTTATTACTATAGTTTACTTTATATTTTCTTGATTTTACTTTGTTTTATTGTTTTTGAATTTTTTTTAGAACTATCCTTCTTGTATGCCAAATACACGGAGAGGAAGAGAACCCTTGTTTCCCTACGATCACGAGTTAGAGCGTACACTGCGCAATATGAATCGAAACTTGGGAATAAATGATGAGGATTTGAACCAGAACATCCCAGCTCCGGTTGATGTTCATGGTCAGATGTTACCCGATGCTCGGGGTGAACACCAACAGAGGGGACAAAATCCCGTTCCACGGCCTCAAGCATACTACAGAGGTTATGATAACATAGATGACTCGGATGGGCCACTTGTCTTGCCTCCTCTACCCACATGCCACACCTTTGTGGTAACTAGTAGCCTGATGCAAATGCTCACTGCCGGAGGTTTGTTTTCAAGGCTACCTTCTAAGGATCCACATGCCGATATAGCTAAGGTAAGGGTAGTGTGTAAAAGTTGTGAAGGGAGGCCTAATTTGGATTTAGATGTAATAGGTCACAGAGTTTTTCCTCTCTCACTGACGGGAGAGGCTGCTACGTGGTTCATTGAGCTCCCATACAACTCAATCTTCACTTGGAACCAACTAAGGGATGTCTTCTTAGCACGCTACTATCCGGTCTCCAAGAAACTAAACCACAAAGACAGAGTGAATAACTTTGTGGCACTACCAGGAGAGTCAGTTAGTAGTTCTTGGGATAGATTCACCTCATTCTTGAGAAGATTTCCAAATCACCGTATAGATGATGAGTCACTGAAGGAATACTTTTATCGGGGACAGGATGATAATAACAAAGCGGTGTTGGACAGTATAGTAGGTGGATCTTATGAAGAATGTCCTTATGCTGAAATTGACGAAAAATTAGAGAAAATCCCCCGAAATAACAAAGCTTGGAGTACTAGGAAGTCTGATATAGGGAGAAACACCTTCGCAGTGCAGTCCACTCACAACCCAGCCACAGATAAGATTCGGAAGAAATGGCTCAGATGATAACTGAGCTTGGGTTGGTACTAAAACATGTCACTGGGGTGCATAAAAGATTAATGCAGTCAACTACTTGGCTAAACCACCACCCCCTAATGATGAATACTATTATGCGAAGGACACTTATGCTGTAAATGAGCAGGGGGGGTTTGACCAAGCGCCCAAGGCTCAAATCAGGATAAATGTCGCCAAGGTCAAGGGAACCAAGGTCGTAACTATGGTAACTATAATCGTGAGGGTCATTATGTCCGAGATGAAAACTACAACCGCGACAACAAATTCAACAAGGGTAAATAACGATAACAGAAATGATAGGAATGGGCCCTATGTCCCTCCTCAAAATTGTGAAGTTACTCCTAGGGATGGTGGAGATAGTATGGCGCGAGTTGAGGATATGTTGCACAAAATAATGAGGAGGTTCGATGCTAGTGATAAGCATATTAAAGATTTAAGGTGTGATTTAGCTAGTATTGGGCAAAAAGTTGATACACATGCAATATCGATTAAACAGATCGAGTTACAAATGGACCAATTATCTGCGACAGTGAACACACGGTAACCAGGCACTCTTCCTAGAAACACTGTCCGAAATCCAAAGAATGATGCGCACTATATGGAAATCACTACTCGGGGTGGTAAGCAAACCATTGACCCACCTATGCCGTCTACTGAGGAAGCAGAGGAAAGTAATGGAAAAGATGCAGAAGTACCTATGAAGGTAATTCCCATGCCTAGGCCACCACCACCTTTCCCTCAGAGATTAGTGAAAAAGACTGAGGATGGTAAATACAGGCGTTTCATAACAATGTTGAAGCAGCTTTCTATCAATGTCCCTTTGGTAGAAGCTCTAGAACAAATGCCCGGTTATGCAAAATTTATGAAAGATCTGGTCACCAAGAAAAGATGGTCACTTTTAAGGATGATGATAGGCTGCAGCATTGTAGTGCTATTGCTACAAGATCCCTCGTACAAAAGAAATAAGATCCGGGTGCATTCACTATTCCTTGTGCAGTTGGGTCATTACATTTTGCGAAAGCATTATGTGATCTGGGGGCAAGCATAAATCTCATGCCCCTCTCGATCTACAAGAAGTTGGGTTTGGGTGACCCAAAACCCACTGCGATGCGGCTACTGATGGCTGATCGTACAGTGAAACAACCTATAGGGATACTCCATGATGTGCTAGTAAAAGTGGAGTCATTCATCTTTCTAGCTGATTTTGTTATTCTTGATTGTGAAGTGCCTATTATTCTTAGGAGTCCATTCCTTTCTACAGGTAGAGCCTTAGTTGATATGGAAAAGGGGTAGATGAAATTTCGGTTGAACAATGAAGAAACGACCTTCAGCGTGTGTAGGACTATGAGGCAGAGTGGTGAGCTCCATTCAGTATCCGCCATATCCCACAAAGAAAATATGAAGAAGGAGAATGAACAAAAAAGTGCAAAACAAGAGTTTAGGGTTGGGGATTTGGTGCTTGTAGACAGTTCTGGGTCGCCTTGTCTTCCAGGCAAGCTCAAGTCCGAATGGTCTGGCCCTTAATTGATAACCCAAGTATTCCCTCATGGAGCAGTTGAGTTAAAAGCCAAGGAGGGAGTGTGGTTTAAGATGAATGGAGATTGAATAAAACTCTATTTTAGGCATAAAGCATCGGGGAATGAAGTGATAGAGGCATACCATCTTGATGAAGTCTGAGTAATCAAGTGTCCCCTGTCGTGCCGCGACATTAAATCAGGCGCTTGTTGGGAGGCAACCCAATACTTATAGTCTTTTTAGTAATGGTATTTTTTTCTTCAAATGGGTTTTTAAATTTGCAGGCACATCACCAGGAAATTTTGCAGAAAATTACTCTGAAGCAGTCACTGACAGATACATCGACGGACCGTTGCACCTGCGACGGACCGTCGTATGCCTCCGTCATACCAGGTACACCTTTCTGTTATTTTAAAACTAGAGCACACACGACGGAACCAACGTGGGTCGTCACAACTGCGACGAACTGTCGTCGGGGAATCATCTCGTGATTAATGAGGCGTACCTGACCCGACCCGACCCCGTTGGATTTTATTATAAAATTTCACCATTTAAACTTCTCAACCCCTCATTTCATCCCATTCCTTCATTATTCCTCCCATTTCCCTCTCTTTTCAACTTCCACCATCTCTCCCTCTATCAACCGATCATTGTTCCCCCACAATTCTCCAAAGCCCTACAAGTTATAACCTACTAGTTGGAGTAGCTGTTGTGCGTGTCTTCCTTTTCACCGAGTACTTGTACTTTTTGTTTTCCCCAATTCTAAGGTATGTGTCTCTAATTTATACTCATTTATCTTGCATTTTTGTTTATTAATTAATATTAGCTTAGTTGTTCGTGATATGTTCGTTTCTTTTATGTAAGATTCTGTCTAACCTAGGTTAAAAATGTTTGAAATTTCCATGTTTACAACTCTAGACATAGGTGCTTTCGCATTACTAGTTTCCTAGGTAGTTGGGTTAGACAAATGAAGGTCCATAACACTACAAGTTCGATTTGGGTTCATCGGGGATGAATAGGGTTCACCAGTTCTGTCACTGATCTATAGAACGAGACCCCGATGACGGACCGTCGTACCCATGATGGACCGTCATAGGGTCCGTTTCTAAAGCCCTAACACCCCACTTTCCATTTTTTTCTATGTGTCCCCCAACGAACACATGTGACGGATCATCATCTTCACGACGGTCCGTCCTGCACAACCGTTCTGGTTGTCAGAGACGTTGTTTCTAAGGGTCTCTCACTTTTTCTAAGTGTCCTTCAACGTACACATGTGACGGACCGTCATACCCACGACGGTCCGTCCTGCATGACCGTCATGACGGTCAAAGACCCCTCTCCTAAGGGCCTCCCTTTTTTTTTCAAGTGTCCTACGACGGACACCTACTCCGGACCGTCGTATTTGTGACAGTCCCTCCTACCATACCGTTGAAATAGTCAGAGACTCTCCTTCAGGGTTCTCCATATATACGTAGTTTAAGTAAAACACCAAGGACCCCATGACGGTTCGTCATAGTCACAACGAGCCGTCACCAGGCCCATCGTGTGTCCCTGTTACCATAGTAATGACATACTATTTTAATTGTTTTTGTGGTTTTGCTTGTCTTGTTTGCCACTTCTCATACTAATATTGATCCCTTACATGTACTACATACTATGGCACCCAAGCAAGACCGAATCTACGCACGCAGGCGATCGAAGTCTGTCGCCCCGTCTGCCCGCATGGTCATTGGCTCGGATGATGAGCGTGACCCCGAGTATGAGGCCCCTTCTGTCGATCCTGCTGAAGACACAGTGTTGGCAGCCCTATTTGCCACTTCAGAGATTCTATCACCTCCCCCTCGAGAGCATGCCAAGAGGCATAGGGGTTGAGCAGAGGACGAGGCGCGAGCACGGAAGAAGGAGCGCCGAGAGATGGAGGCTGCGAGGAGAGCCTCACTTGCTGAGGAGGGGGCGCACCAGATGAGAGCATCAGAGTTAGCGGCTGGGGCGTCTAGCTCACGAACTGTGGAGATAGCAGGAGGCACTACTTATAGTGCGGTAGTGGCTGAGGACGTGGGTTCCGGGGAACCGGACCCACCAGCTTGCTGATCGACGGCGCTTTGCGCCACAGGTTTGCTTCACCTACCACTCTATTATTTAAATTTTTATGCATTGGGGACAATTGCATGTTTTTTTGTTAGGGTTGGGGTAAATGGAAAGTGAGTGTTAGGGTGAAGTCTGAGTAGGCCAATTCACTATTCTCATTTGGGGTTTTCTTGCCTGTGTTCTTTTTCCTCAAAAGACTGATTACTTTTTCTGTTGAACCGGCAAGTCTATATATTTTGTACATAGTTTAATTCTGGAGCATGATGGCTAAAATGATATCCGAATAAACTGGAAAATGATGCATGACTAGGCATAGTAAATGATAATTTTGTGGCTCTAAGCATGACATAGAGGTACACAATTGTATTACCCTAAGTATAAAATTCAAACTATGTGTGATAATCTGGTATAGTGATGAGATGTCAAGTGAGTGTCAAGAAGATCTGAATAGTCCACTATTGATACTGAGCTAGAACTTGCCTGGTTAGTCCTGCTAAAAGTAAGTTGTAATAGACAATTAGGAAAGGATCATAGGCTCTTATTCAATATAGCTCATTTCTAGCCTAAATAAACGAAACCAAATGAAATTTATCCTTCTTTGATCCAAATGATCTAAGCTTAAATTTGACATTTCTTTTTCACCCCAACTGATGTTTTATGGGAACAATGTGTTGGCCCTGGTCCCTCCTTGGACATGTGCACCTCAGCTTATGCCAAAAGCATAAGTTTAGGGTGGCTAATGCAGTGAACAACCTTCATTATGGCTCTGACCCAACTTTGGGTATTGTGTACCTTGACTCATGGATAAGCCATGAGTTGAGGGTGGCTATTATGAGGAATGCTCTGGAAAGTGGGATTGAAAGAACAAAGAGAGAGAAAGAACAAAAGTAAAGTGACTCAAGAATTAGTTGAAACAAAAGTAAAGAAAAAGAAAAATTTACAAGAAATACAAGCAAGAAAAGAAGAGAGTCACTTACACAAATTAAGAAAGATGAGAAAATAGCAAGGTGAAAGAATATGAGAAACTGGGCGAGATAAAGTGATAGAAAGTGGAAGGTTTTGCCGATATGTCAAGGAGGGCAAAAAGTCACTAAAGTATACCTAAATATACCCTACCTAACCCTGAGCCTATGTTACTAGCTAAGAAAGTCCTATCGTGATCCTAAGGGTTGTATAGAGAACTTAAGGCAGTGAAAATAAGGGCAAGCTTATGGCAATATGTATGAATGAGTGTGACTTTGTTCTGAGAGGGAGTGTTGAAAAGTAATCCTTATACTCAAACTGAAACTATCGTGTGAAAAATGAGGATTTTGTTTTAAAGTGAGGACACTAGTTGCAATGCCAAAATTGTTAGCACCTCGGTGAGAAATTGAAGAGGATAGGTGTTAGTGCATGGCGATTCTGTGTCATGTTTTGATCCCACATAATTCAAACCTAATAGTGATAGCATGCATAGATTTGATGAGATTAATCGGGATTGATAGACAAATGATTGCAAAGGATGAGATATGGATACTATTGTACAAAGATTGTGTATTGAGTCATAGTGCGTCGCTTGAGGACAAACAACGAATTTAAGTTGAGGGTGTTGATATACCGTGGTTTCACGGTATTATTAATGCTTTTTTCCTTAAGTTTAGTGTGTCCCAAAGCCTTTTTGAGCTAATTTTTATATAAGTTTCTTTTTATTTTGCAGGAAATCTGTCCAAAGCTGAATGCGGAGATTTTGAGCGAAGAAATGCAGAAGAGACCACCTACGGAGCTTATGACAATCCGTCGTGCTTATGACAGTCCGTAGGTGGCAGCGTACTGCAGCTGCTGAAGAAAGATGGGGAAGTCTGACAAAGTGTGGGGCTACGAAGCTTGTGACGGTCCGTCGTGTCTATGACGGTCTGTCCAGCAGGTTCGTCATGAAGTTCAGAGAAGTAATCCTAGTACCCATATTCCAAGAGTTGAAGTGTTTTGGAACGAAGGCCCTCGACCGACCGTTATGCCTATGACGGTCCATCATACTTGTCGTCGAGGGTAATGAAGAATAGCAGCAAAAGAAATTGCATAAGTATGGGACGATGGAGTCCATGACGGTCCTTCGTGACCATGACGATCCGTCGTGAGCTCCGTCGACCCCGTCGCATTTTGGCATATTTTCAGCAAATAGAGTCCTTGTTTAATTAGGTTTTTATTTTTTATAACTAGTTCGAAAAACCTCGTGTTTGAGGTTAGACTCCGGATAGTTACACTCCTTTAGGTTAGACTCGGGATCATTGTTAGACTCTTAGATTATTAGACTTTTGATAATCATTAGACTTTTTGTGAGATTGTTGATTATTTTGAGATTCTTGCAAGTGAATATTGGTGATTAATCAAGCAAACTTTCGAATTTTACTCTTTCTCATTGAAGTAAGTATATGAATTCTTATTTAATACATTTGAATGTTTTGATTATGACTATGAGTAACTAAACTCCATAACTAGGGTTGTGGGAACCATAGGCAAATAATGACATAAAACCTAACTAAAATAACAATTCTAGAATGGTGTCTTGCATGTATTAATTATTCTTTCGCTTAGAAGTCTTTTTAACGGATGGCCAACGTTAGAACTTGCATTAATTCTACTTTTCGGACCAAGGAGGTAGATAATAGGAAAAGAATTATCAACATTGATTTAGTGTATACTATCTAATATGCTAGTATTGATTGGTACGAGGTAATAACTTAGTCAAATATCGAATACGACGCTTAATATGAGGTAAAGATAAGGGTTAGGAAAGCAACACATGTAGTCGGACCAAGGTGGGGAGTGAGATTTTCTAGATGTCGGACCAAGGATTTAGAAATACATAACTTATCACTTTGCATGCAAGATTCTAGGAAAGAGTTGTTATAGTTAGAATTATCAAGTTCTGAACCGTTGGGGAACACGTAAACCCTAGTTACTTTGATTAATTGATTAAAATCCAACATTCAAAGCTATAAAGTGTCTCTTTCAATTGCGTTAGTTATTTTCATTCATTTAGAAATAGAAACCCCCCTTTTATTGTTTTTACTTTCCATGGAAGTCATTGACCAAACAATAGTAATAACAGGTTGAAGTTAAGTCTAGACTATTTTCCTCGTGGGAACGATCCCAACCTCACTAGTTGGGCTATTTACTTGACACGACCGCTTTACTTCTTATTTGAGAAGTAAGTTTGAGCATATCAGTAGCGTAATAAGAATTGTATGAGTATAAGTCCTTTCATCACAATCCATATAGGTGAGGTTAACACTCTAGCATTTCATAACATATTAAGGATGAGAAACACTTACCAAGTCTTTGTCATAGTCTATCATCATGGTCTTACCATCAACTTATTACTCAACCCAACTTGGGGAGTAACATCACTACACAATGATAATCAGTAGAATAAAAAGGCCAATTGCATCTTTATAACACAATTCATCTTTAGATCACAACTTGAGAAAAGGTACATAGGCAAATTTCACATTATAATTCATAACCTAAATCACATATCAAGAACTAGCATCATAGGCCTATAATTAATCTTAATTTAATCATAATAGCACCATAGTATAGTAATCTAATCAACAACCAACTCAATTGGATGATCACATTACAATATAGGCCTAAGGTTAGGGATAGAGGATCATATTCTTCAATTAGACAAAACCATCAACAATTTTCATAAACAAGTTGAATTAAATGTAAATATACTAAATATAACCCTAAGAATTTATAAACAACTCAATTCGTGACCCCAATTTCGTAATTGAATGAAACCCATAAGAAAACTCAGTTTTTTGAAATCTATTTTCAACAAAGCCTTTGAGGAAAGAATCTCAAAGGTGAATAGAACTCATACTTTAATGTGTCTCAACAATTTGATGAAGAATCCACCCTTTTTCCAGCCCCCAAACCCTAGTTCTTGCTAGCCTTCAATGGTGAATTCATGTAGAAAGAGAAATAAGAGAGAAGGAAGAGAGTTTATTTTTGAGAGTTGTCTTTAGGTTAATAAGGGATAAGGGTATTTATAGAGGGGATTAATTAACTTAATTAGTATTCCTTTAATCCCTAAATAACCCCTAAACAACTCGATTAATTAAATGAAATCATTTAAAATTTATTAGTGAAACTCGACCCTCACCGACGAGACCCCGATCGACGGTCCGTCTGTGAGTCGACGAAAAAACCCCCCTCAGTCCTTCACTCTGTCGTCTCGGTCAGAGACTTTGCAGGTGAGGGCTTCCTCCAATTTATCTAAGTGTGGGATGACGGTGGCCTCGACGCCCTGTCGATCCATTGACTCCCCTTCAACCCCCTTCCGTCGCGTGTAACAGTAGCTAGGTAAACAAAAGCCTTCATGAATCTTTATAAGTGTGGTACGACGGTGTCCTCGATGGCCCGTCAAGCCACGCACGAATCATCGTCTTTCCCATCGATGCACACTGCCAAGCAATGTTTCATCAAACTGTAGGGGTCCTCCTCAAGGGCCCTTGGTTGGTCCTTAGGGAGTCATACCCAGACGTTTCAATCATGAAACAACTCAAACACCCATTATCTACCTTTCCACCCATTTTCGTACATTTTCGACTCCTAAAAGTTAGTAAAAAGGCTAAGGCACACGAACATCCCTTTGAACTAACTTCCCGGACGTTTTTGGACGTTGTGGTTCTAAACCTTCTAAATGACCTATATTAATTAAAAATGGACTTAGAAACAGTGTTTAGACTTTATGAAACCTATGTTATGCTTTACCATGATTCTTGGATTTTCAAGGTCTTACATTATCTCTCCCTTGGGAACATTCGTCCTCGAATGACACTAAAATTCATTTGAACAAAGTAATAGACCCAAGACTAGCAGCCCAACCAATCAATAATATCCATTTAACATAAATCATGTATCTTCGACAAGGCAAATATCAAAACTCTATATTACCACAACTAAGGCTTAAAACACTTCATCATGAGACATTTCCTTCTCACAACACTTATGAGATCACCATACATCATATGAGTCAATTAGCACAAAGTTCAACTTTAGAACATGCTACCTATCATTTCATGAAGTATCACCATACTAAGATACACAACATAACTCAAAGCAAGCAAAAAAGCAAAATTTCAAGTTTTTAATAACAATACTACAGTGACTTCACTAAAAAAAACTTGTTGTGAGGTTTTCAAAAATGCCATTTTTGTAAAACTTCACCAAAAAATCAAGAAACCACAATTCTTTGTCATAATTATATAATTAAAGAGAATGGCTAACCTTAATTCTCAAAAGGATGAGGATAATGGGACTTCATATCGGTATCGGCCTCCCATGTAGCACCCTCAACTAATTGATTTTTTCATAATACTTTTACGGATACCACCTCTTTATTCCTCAACTGCTTGACTTGCCTATCAAGAATTTGAAGCGCGACTTCCTCATAAGAGAAGTTATCCTTTACACCATGACCTTCAATAGGAAGTATGGATTCGAGGCCACTGATAAACTTTTTCAACATAGAAACATGGAAAACCGAATGAACCGAAGCCAATTCACTAGGAAGTTTCAATTAATAGGCAACCTTACCAACGGTTTGCAAGATTTCATAGGGACCCACATAACGAGGACTCAATTTTATTTTCTTTCCAAACCTAACCACCCCTTTCATTGGTGAATTTTTTAAATACACCTTATCACCTTCTTCAAACTCCAAATCCCTTCTCCTATTATCAGCTTAAGACCTTTGCCAACTATAGGCCTTTTGCAACCGGTTCCCTATGATATGAACCTTTTCCAGAGTCTTATAAATCAATTCAGGACCAAGAAGTGACGGCTCACCAACTTCAAACCATCCAATAGGATACCTACACCTCCTACCATACAAGGTTTCATAGGGAGCCATGGAAATGGATGAATGAAAACTGTTGTTGTAGGAAAACTCCACTAAATGTAAATACCTATCCCAACTCCCTTTAAAATCAATAATGCATGCTCTAAGCATATCTTCAAGGGTTTGTATCGTACCTCCGCTCCACCATTCATTTGAGGATGAAAAGTGGTGCTCAACTTCACCATAGTACCTAACCCTTTTTGGAACGACCTCCAAAATCTAGATGTGAATTGTGCGCCCCTATCCAATATGATGAATAACGAAATGCCATGGCGGCCCATAATCTCATCTAGGAAGATTCTTGCATAATCCTCCTCTCTGAATATGAAGACTTGGCGGGGATAAATCGAGAGGATTTAGTCAATCGATCCATAACCACCCATATGAAATCATAGGACTTTTGGGTCCGGGGTAAACCTACTACAAAGTCCATATTAATGTATTCCCACTACCAAGTTGGAATTTGGATCTCTTGTAGTAAGCCACCTGGTTTTAGGTGTTCTGCCTTTACTTGTTGGCAATCCGAACACTTAGCGACAAATTCCGTTATGTCCCTTTTTAGACCTTCCCACTAATATATTTCCCTTAGGTCATGTTACATTATTGTCTACCCCGGATAAATTAAGTAATGGGAACCATGTGCTTCTTCTAAGATCCGAACCCTGAACTCATATACATCAAGAACACATAATCTCCCTTAGTACTTCAACACACCATCCCCCCCAGGGAGAATGATTCTTTAACTTGCCAAGAACCGATTCTTTGAACTCTTTCAAGGCTAAATAAAGGTGTTGTTTGGACTTCACCTCACCCACTAAAGATGACTCAGAGTTATGATGAACTATGGCACCCCCCATGCGGAACACTCTCCAACCTCACCCCCAACCTAGCCAACCTATGCACTTCCCTTGCTAGGTCCTTTTTGGCTTCATCAAGATGGGATACACTACCCATAGTCATCCGACATAGTGCATCCGCAACTATATTAGCCTTGTTGAGATGATAAAGTACACCCTTATCATAATCTTTCAACAACTCAATCCACCTTCTTTTTCGGAGATTTAACTCTTTTTGGGTAAACACATATTGGAGACTCTTATGATCGGTAAAAACATTCACATGAACCCCATACAGATAATGACTCCAAATTTTCAAAACAAATCCCACAGCCGCAAATTCAAGGTCATGAGTGGGGTAATTCCTCTCATGTACCTTTAGTTGCCTAGAAGAATAAGCTATCACTTTCCCATTTTGCATAAGCATACACGCCAAACCCACTCGGGATGCGTCAAAATAAACCACAAAACCCTTTGTATCCTCCAGTAAGGTCAACACCAGAGCGGAAGTAAGCCTGTCTTTCAAAAATTGGAAGCTCTTCTCACATGCCTTCGACCACTCAAACTTGTTACTCTTTTGGGACAAAGTAGTCAACGAAGACGCAATGGATGCGAACCATCCAAGAACCTCTGATAGTAACCCTCTAAGCCCAAAAAACTCCTAATGTCAGTCGGAGTCAATAATCTAGGCCAATTTTTCATCGCTTCCGTTTTTCTTGGGTCTACTTCAACTCCCTCACTAGAAATGATGTGCCCACGAAAAGTCACCGATCTCAGCCAAAACTAACACTTACTATATTTGGCATAAAATTGATGTTCTTTAAGGGTTTGCAATACTATCCTCAAATGATCCATATGATCATCATCATTCTTCGAATATACCAAGATATCATCAATGAAGACAATGACAAACGAATCTAGGTAATTTTGAAATACTTTATTCATTAGGTCCATAAATGTCGTCGGAGCATTAGTGAGACCGAAAGACATGACCAAGAACTCATAATGCCCATACCTAGTCCAAAAAGTCGTCTTCGGTATATCCTCCCCTCTTACCCTAAGTTGATGATACCCCGACCTCAAGTCTATCTTTGAAAAGTAACTCGCCCCTTGGAGTTGGTCAAATAAGTCATTAATCCAAGTGATATGGTACTTATTCTTAATAATGACCTTGTTGAGTTGGCGATAATACACATTCTCAAAGACCCATCATTCTTTTTGACAAATAACACCGGAGCACCCCTTGGAGATAAACTAGTCCTTATAAAGCCTTTGTCAAGCAAATCCTTGAGTTGAGCATTCAACTCTTTCAATTCGGTCGGAGCCATTTGATATGGAGGGATTGAAATGGGATTTGTTTCTGGTAGCAAATGGATACCAAAATCAATTTTCCATTCAGGAGAAATACCGGGAAGGTCATTAGGAAAAACCTATAGAAAATAATTCACTATAGGGACCAACTCAATAGGCGGAATTTTGGAATTCAAATCTTGGACCCTTAGTATGTGATAGAGACAACCCTTTGTTATCATTTTACATGCTTTTAGACAAGATATGATGCGACCTCTAGGAATAGAATTTCCCCCCTTCCACTCAACAACGAGTTCATTTGGGAAGTTAAACCTCACCACTTTTGTCCTACAATCAATGGATGCAAACCATGCATGCAACAAATCCATACCCAATATAATATCAAAATCAAGCATATAGAGGTCTACTAGATCAACATAAGAAACTCTATTGAGCAATGAAATAGGACAAATTTGATAGACTCTTTTAGTAACAACCGACTCTCCCACCGGAGTAGACACTAGAAAAGGCTCATGCAAAATATCGGGTAAAGAATCAAACTTTTTAGCTACTAGTGGTGTAATAAAGGACAAAGTATCACCCGGATCCAGTAAAACATACACATCAAGATTAAAGATTTTTAACATAACGGTTACCATGTCAGAGAGGTCTCTTGATCACCCCTAGAGTGGAGAGCATAGAAGCGGTTCTTCTTTGGAACATCACTAGAAACACTTGCTTGATCTTGGCCACTACCCTTGTCTTGACTTTTCATGTTTGGAAAATCTCTCATTTTGTGACCACTCTTTCAACAACTAAAGCAATTATCCGTCCCCTTAAGGCACTCACCATAGTGTTTTTTACAACATTTTCCACAAGATGGCTTATCCTTTGGTTAATTAGAACCTTTTCCCTTCTTAAATTTAGGGTTAGACACCGTATCACCACTAGCTCTTGAGAATTTGGTAGGGACTTGATTTGAACCCCACTTCTTAAATTTAGGCTTATCTTGTATCTCAGGCCTATTCTTTGAGGAGTCTCCATCAAATGACCTAGCCCCCTTAGCATCTCTACTTTTTTTTCTTAGCTCTTGCCTCCTCAACCCTTATTGCATAGACCATAAGACGGGAAATGTTCATGTTGTCATGTAGCATGGACGATTGGCACTCCTCTTGTAAGTCCTCCGACACCCCCGTCCCAAAATGGCTCATTTGGTCTCTAGGATCGGAGACTAGAGAAGGAGCATATTTGGACAACTTAACGAATTCCAAAAAGTACTCATGAACACTCTTCCCACCTTGGCGAAGATTGATGAACTCTGTCACCTTCTCCTCCCTTACCTCTCAAGGGAAGAACAGATCTAGAAAAGTCACCTTAAAGATCTCCCAAGTCACCGGACTACCCCTCAACGGCCTATTGTCCCTCCATTGCACATACCAAAGTTTGAGCCACATCCTTGAGTTTATATGAGGTCAACTCGACCTTCTCACTTGAAGTCACCCCCATAGCATATAGCACTTTGTAGACCTCATCAAGGAATTCTTAGACCCATAGAAAGTAGGAGGGTTCATCCGAATGAAGTCCCTTAGATGGGAAGCCATAGTAGTGACTTATTGATGATGACAAGGAGCAACATCCCGGTCGGCTTGAGCCTTCATAGCTTGGGCTTGAAGCGTTTCGGCTAGTGCTTGAGTTGTCATAGGTGGAGGGTTAGCTGGGGCTTGATCAACATTAGCATTTTCCTTAAGTGGAGGAACTTGCTCATCATGGGGAGGAGCTCCCGCATAAGCAACTTCCTCCTCAAGTCTTCGAGCCGAATTCCTTCGAGTGTTTATGCTTCCTATAAGCACAAGAATATGATTAGATGCAAGGAACACCATAAGTATACTCTATTGTCACGATATAAGATTTCCAAGAACGAGAGTGATTCCTAAGCATCATATAGGTTTCTTCTCATAAGTGTGGCGCGCTTCACAATTATGGATACAAACCTAAATAGACGTGGTGACACATCTCAGCGGTATTAAACCTCATGATCTAATATCAAGGTTTTCACATCCGGGTTTACCCCCTAAACGTAACGGGCGTCGTCATCCTTTTCAAGGACTAAGACTAGTCTCTTAGTTTCATGTCATCAAATTCATAGGTTGAAAAAGGCGGGAAAATTTAAAACTTTTATTTTCTCTACTTGAAGGTTTACATAGACCTCTTCATACACATAATATATATTCATATCGAGTATACATAAAGCCTTCATATAGAAAGGTTACATATCCATCTACTTTTATTGAACATATATATATATAAATATAGAAGTAGTCTCAACGATTGTCTCGTATCATAGCATTTAAACGGATATCACAGTATAAGCAATAGCCCTTACATCAATTCAACAAGACCATGTATAGGTTATACGAAAGTACAATATTCAAATAACAAGTAAAGAAATTATAGAGTGAATAAGCTCATAACAAAGTCCAAAGCTAGAAGATGGCATTGCCCTCGAAAGTTGAGGACCTACCCCACTTGGATGAAAGGAAGAATCCAAGACTTCAACAATATCGCCATCCAAACTCTTCAACGACCAAAACCTAAAATGTTTGGGACAAGGGAAAAAAACGGGTTTAGTACTCCACAAGTACTAAGTATGAGATCTTATGAACATACACAAGAAAAACATGCTAAAGGGACTTTTTATCAAAGCATTTCATTCTACCACTTTTAGGGGCTTAATGCAAAGCAAGTAAGTCATACTAATCAACCAAACATGCTTACTATCCCAAGAAGTAATACTTATCCCAACACACTTGGAATCATGTTTTACTACAACCTTAAAATCAAGGAATAATATCACAATAATGAATAAGAATTAAACATATCATAATAAGCAAGACAACTACTCACAAGTTCTTATCAAGTCAACAAGTGCAATGACCAAGCAAAGCCCCATAACCTTACTCAATCAAGCATCCTCAATAAGAAAACATGACCAATGTTCAACTTTACATATCATGGCATTTAGGCTTACATTTCATATTATATTATCATTATAATCCAAGGCATATTAATAAATGAACTAATCAACACATAGTATCAACAATATGACATGGTCATCATATGGATACATCATATATTATCATAAAATAAACATATAAGAACCTCCTTCTAAGACTCCCCTCAAGATTAACTACTGAAATGTCTAGGTAGAGTCTCATACCCCTACCTAGACTAAGATAGACCCCTTAGGTTATCCAAGTTAGAGTTCAAGTCCTTTAATTCATTTTACCTTTTGGGAACATCTTTTACTAACCGATATAGACCACATGAGCTAGTGTGGTATTCAGTGTTATAAATCCCTACACCGAAAGAAGGCGAACTAATTTCCAAGGTAGTACCAAACATAAAATATAGCAAAGACGTAGACACACTAGCTAGTATTCCTATGGGGGAAACATAGTTTAAGAAGTAGGAGATTTATTTGGGATCCACTTTATACGCCATGCATTATAGTCTCCAATCTCAAGAGTAATGTAGTGTTCCTACCTTCCCTATGTGGGAAAGGACACTTCTGTATCTAGTTCACTCGATGCTAAGGTAGAAGACCTTTTTGAAATGTCTTTAAGCCTTTAATTATAAATCATAACTTAATTTAGGTCATAGGGTCTACACCTTGTATGATCATCATCATCAATAGATAAATAAGAATTGTATGAGTATAAGTCCTTTCGTGACAATCCATATAGGTCAGGTTAACACTCTACCATTTCATAACATATTAAGGCTCACTGACAGTTTTCACCATCTTTATAATACATACACCTTAATCAACCTCACAACATAGTCAATACATTTCATTTCAACATCATACAACCCTATAATCCTAGTATAAGGTATACTCCAATGTAATATCGTGGCTTAACAACAATTAATCTCAATTGGAAATGAAGATAGAGATTCAAAGACTTAACAAGTCTTTATCATAGTCTATCATCAAGGTCATACCATCAACCCATAACTCAACCCAACTTGGGAAGTAACATCATCACATAATGATAACCAATAGAATAACAAGGCCAATTGCATCTCTATAACACAATTCATCTTTAGATCAGCACTTGAGACAAGGTACTTAGGCAAATTTCACATTATAATTCATAACCTAAATCACATCTCAAGAAATAGAATCATAGTCCTATAATTAATATTAATTTAATCATAATAGCACCATTGGGTAGTAATCTAATCAACAACCAACTCAATTGAATGATCAACATAGGTCAAGATTACTACCTAGGGTTAGGGATAGAGGATCATATTCTTAAATTAGACCAAACCATCAACAATTATCATAAATAAGTTGAATTAATTGTAAATATACTAAATATAACCTTAATAAGTCATTAATGACTCAATACATGACTCCAATTTCGTAATTGAATGAAACCCATAAGAAAACTCAGCTTTTTGAAATCTATTTTGAAGGAACCCTTTGAGGAAAGAATATTTAAGGTGAATAGAACTCATACTTTAATGTTTCTCATAATTTGATAAATAATCTACTCTATTTCCAACCCCCAAACCCTGGTTCTTGCTAGCCTTCAATGGGGAGTTCATGTAGAGAGAGAAATAAGAGAGTTTTTTTTTTAGAGTTGTCTTTAAGTTAATAAGGGTTAAGGGTATTTAGAGAAGGGCTTAATTAACTTCATTAGTCTTCCTTTAATCCCTAACTAACCCCTAAACCACTCAATTAATTAAATGAAATTATTTAAAATTTATCAGTGAAACTCGACCCTCACAGACGAGACCGTGATCGACAGTCCGTCTGCGAATCGATGGAAACCCCCCCCTCCAACCTGCACTCCGTCGTCTCAGTCAGAGACTTTGCAGGTGAGAGCTTCCTCTAATTTTTCTATGTGTGGCATGACGGTGGCCTCGACGCCCTGTCGAGCCATTGACGCCCCATCAACCCCCTTCTGTCGTGTGTAACTATAGCTAGGTAAACAAGAGTCTTTACGAATCTTTCTATGTGCGGGACAACGGTGGCCTCAATGGCCCGTCGAGCAACGCACGGACCATCGTTTGTCCTGTCGATGCATACTGCCAAGTAGTGTTGCATCAAACTGCAGGGGTCCGCCTCAAGGGCCCTTGGTTGGTCCTTAGGGAGTCATACCCAGAGGTTTCAATCATGAAACAACTCAAACACCCATTAGTTACCATTCCACCCATTTTCGTACATTTTCGACTCCTAAAAGTTAGTAAAAAGGCTATGCCACACTAACATTCCTTTGAACCAACTCCTCGGACGTTTTTGGATGTTTTTGTTCTTAAACCTGCTAAATGACCTATATTCAATAAAAATGGACTTAGAAACAGTGTTTAGACTTTTTGACACCTATATTAGGCTTTACAATGAGTCTTGGATTTTCAAGGTGTTACAAATATGACATCCACATGGCATTTAACAACTTCTGTTAATAAAAAGGACACTTTTGACTTAGTTTGACGAAAATAGTAGTCTTGAGCGGAAATATAGTTTAAGGGAAAATATGAACTATTTCAGATAGTTTAAAGGTACTTTTGACCCTTTTCCTTTTAGTGTTTGTGGCTGTGGAACCCTACTGGCGTACAATGTTGCATACACATGGCATTTAACAACTTTTGTTAATAAAAAGGACACTTTTGACCCAATAATTTGACGAGAAGGGTAGTTTTGAGTCGAAATATAGTTTAAGGATATTTTTGAACCTTTTCCGTTTAACAAAGTCTTGAGAGTTGTTTAGTTAAATCTTGTTGATTGGTTATATTTGATTAAAGGGAAAAGGCATAGATACCCTCCGAACATGTCACGAAAAATCAGTTACATGCATAAATTATCATGGTGACCTATTAAGGCATCTCCAACCCTGTCCTCTATTTTACTTTTCAAATATAAAATTCTCTATTTTTCAGACAACTAACTCCAACTCAATCATCTATTTTACTCTCTAAAAGAATCTTTTTCTCTCTTTAATATTATATTATTGTTTTTATTTTATCCATATTTTCTTATTTCATAATATAAATCATTTGTTCTTTTTTGCAATTATCAGTCTATAATCTTAACGTAATATAAGATTTTATTTTTTTCAAATTATTCTTTTAATATAAATTTATATTTTATTCTAAATGTTTAAATAACATAAATTGCAATTAATATTATATATAATACATATTAATGAACAATTCAAATAAAAGTGAATTCATTGATGAAATACAATTGCATCATAAATATTGTATTATCATATTTATTTTAAGTTTTACATAAATACTTAACTTTTGAGACTATTAGGTTACTCTCAAGAATGTAATGTATACGGAGTTCAAAATGAGCATTTTTTGTCCTTATTTTTATGTGTAGCAAAAAATTATTTAAATAAACAATTTCATCTTGTATCCATTTATTTCGTGTACTAAATTACTTCCCCTTTTCATTCTGAACTATTGCATCAAATATTTTTGTGCTCTTTAAAAAGTGTAGTTTAATAATTTATTACTATAATATAAAAGTAGATTGTTTGAATTATCATGTAAATTTTGTGCTTACTTCATAGTGAAAATTAATTACAATCTAAGTTACAAATCTAAATTGAAAAAAAATAAAAAAATTGTTAATTCGGAATGAAAGTACTTATCAATAATATGTGTTTAGATGTTATATTACTGAGAAAATAGTTACAAATATTACAGACTTAATCAATAATCTTATATAATATAAATAATATTAAAGTAAATTTAAATTACATATTTAAAGATACCTTTCTTTTAAAAAAATAAAATGAAAAAAATTATTAATTTGGACAGAATTAGTAACTTGTTGATAATATATTTTTAAATGCTATATTACATTAGAAAATAATTACAACTGATAATGTATATAATAGAAATGATATTATAATAATCAAAAACTAAAATAGAGCGGTGTTATACCTCTCATTAATTGAATAATAAAGAGTGGTTGGAAAATTCATTCTCTTTTTTACGCTCCAAATATAGAGAAGAGAGAGTAAAATAGAGATGGAATGGAGATGACCTTACACACCTTAACTACTCAAAGTGAATTTATTGTCATCCTGAGACGTGTAATGCCACGCTCTCATTATGTATAGTATTACAGTGGCGGCCACATCAACGCTATGTCAGTGTTATCTCATAAATTATAATTTTTTGTTTTCTTTACTTTATTAATTAACTTTTCTTTTGTTAACTATATTTTACTCTAACTAATTCCAAATTAATTATTTTAATTCTCTAATAATTGTATCTTCTTTATCACTAATCCCACCTATTTTGAATTTTCATTTCATTGAAAAATCACATACAGTCAAACCTTCGTATTGATTTTTTTCAGCATCACTACATAACCTTCAATTCTTCTTTTTCTTTGTCACTCAACACCAAATATCACAACCACCATTATCAATATCAATTTTTTCTTCTTCACCACCTTTAATTACCTCTTTAATTGTTTGTCGCTCGCTATCCATCACCACCAAACCTATAAAACTGCTATAACCACCAAAACAAAAAATTGATGAACAGCCAAAAATTCTTTTAAAAGTCAAAAAATGAAAAAGATAGAAACAATTAATCAATTTTTAAGATACATTTATTCACTAACAAATCATGATTTGAGAATTAACCTAACTGTGAATTAAAAAAATGTATATACTATAACATTGTGATAAAATTCCTGTTGAGCGCCTATTTTTTTTATTTTGTTTTATTTTTTGCCACATAAATTTTAGGGGTACGAAAATTAAGTTTTGAATAGTATAGATGAGTAATAGATTATTATGATAATTTAAGTGTGTAACTGAATTTTTGAAACAAATTCGAAGTGAATTTATGCCTTTTTCCTTTTGAAAGAGGAGTGCTTACAATTTGGTTCAGACATATTTCTCACATATCTGTGTAGGCGGAGCCAAGGTTACGAGTTTGGGGCTTCTAGATAAAATCTCTAGGAGTTCACAGGCTCATATATACATATATTTATATAATTTTGTAATACAAATATATCATCTAAAAAACTAACGTCTAAAATAGAGAAGCTTCACTTGTGTTAGCTTGATACTATTGAATAGTAATTTACGGGATTTATGTGTAGTTAATTGATTGATTGATTAATTAGTACGTTTGAAAGGACCCTTTGTATGGGTTTTTCAAAAAGTGCACTCAAGGTGTTCGATGAAATGAATTTATCATGTTTTTCGAATCGAAACTCGTCATGATTTCTAATCGTTGCATAACTCCCTCCCCACACCCCTGAAAAAGAAAATTGTTGATTGGTTATTACATTTTAATTTCCAATTCTATGGATTTCAATTGTGTGCATTTTGAATTCGTTAAATTGAAATCAATCTTGAAAACCAACCGGAATTATCTCTCTATCTTTTTGTTTCCATAGGAACCAATTAAACCAAGTTGCGTAATGCCATCTCTCCAAACACATTGCCTCCGGAACTAGCCAATAATGCTATCCGAGTTATTATCATTTAACTGTTAGTTATTTGAATATATGCAGCCTCTACAATTGTTTGCAAAGTCATTTAAGTATCTTTCTTTCTTTTGCTTTGTCTCTTAGCTTTATCTTGAGTGTCTCCGACGAGCAAATATATTGGCAGTAAGGTGCGTTTTCTTCTTTTTGTTGCTCTGAAATTATATTAGTTGTTGTCTAAATGTCGTCCTTAAAATTCATATGCATGACTAAGTTGCACAATCTATTTATGTGATCTAAGATTATGTTGATGATATTAATTTCTTTACTTCTATCACATGTTATTAGTTGACTCCATGACATATCTCCCTTCATCACCATCGAGTGAACTCTATAGGTCTGAAGATGTACTTCCTCTAAAGAACAAGGATGATTTTTATCTCCAAATGAATTCTTTTAGGTGAAAATCTAAAATTTCAATTGTGAAATCATGTTCTTGGATTTGATATTTACTTTAAAATGTAGTTTTGAAGAGCGGAAACAAGGAATATATTTTGCTTCATTTTTCAGAGGAGAGATGAGTGTTTTAGCAGGAGAAGCCAAAAATGAAAAGGTTGATGCCGATAACATAAAACCTAACTTTTGGGGTCAGAGAGTGGTCATGATTATGTTGGCCTTTGATTTTACAGTCAGGGAGCTGGAGGTGAAATGAGAAAAAGAAAGACAGTTCTGCCGTGGTAATTAATTTGAGACATCAAATGTGGTGCAAGTGTGAAATTGGAGCCAATGCCAGATTCTTGTATTGAAAGTGCAAAAATTACTCCTTTGTTTACTTTGTATTTTGAAATTTGAATACAAAACAAATGTTTTAACACTAATAGTACATTTTCTGTTGTTGAGGGTGTGACTCTATGCCATTGGCATATGTAAGACATGGATCCATTGGTTTGAGAAATATATACAACAATAAGAAATGACTTTAAGCTTCCCCCTTTTCTTGTGTTAGTCAAATCTAGTTCTAGAGGGTCCAAGGATGATCGGTTATCGTCATATTTGATGATATGCCTATTTGGAATATGATACCTAGTTCTTGGAGAATCTACCATATCTGAAAAGAAGAAAGATAAGGTGGAATACTTGGATGTGGCTTGTGACTAAAGCCTAGGTTTAGGTCACCTCTTTTTAGGCTTCAAGTTTATCTGTAGGGATTGGTTTTCTGTTACTGGATAGTGGCTAGATTGAAGGAATCTTAAGATTTGAGGATCGAAAGATTGTCCAGGAGAGAACTCAAGGATTCAATCAATGGAGATGAATAGAAGAAGAGAGAAACAGAGAGAAGAAGAGAGAAAGTAAATATGTATATTTCCTATCTTGTATGGAACTGTATTACCTTTTATATAGAATTGAAATACAACAGAAATGGATTCAAGTCTAACTAACTCTGTTATTTCGAGTTCTGTGCCAGAATAACTGTAACTACTTCCATCACTAAGTAATATATGAAGATCAGTATTTCATGTAACAGTTTTCCCCCCATACAAAAGATCCTTGACCTTAAGGATCAAAAGAAGGAAATCGCGTCTTTAGGGACAGTAGCAAATTCTCAAGTGGCTGTTAAATTTGACAAGATTCAAAAATGGATTAATGAGAAGATATGGTAGTTAGGAGGATAATTCTTCATTGGTAGAAAAGTCAAGATAGCAACTTTTGTAGGTGAAATTTTGGTGAACCATAAATTGATTTAACAAGGTAAATGTTGACATTTTGACATATTGTGATGTCATGGATGACATCAATTGGAAGAATTCACTACTATAAATAGGTAGCTCCTAATTCATTTGTAACATACCTCTCACTTGCCTTCTCATCTCCTAAGGCATTTGTTCTTCTTTATATCTTGTAGTATTTCACTTGTACTCTTTTGGAGTGAAATAAATATTGGTTGTTTGTGTCCGAGGAGTAGGCAAAAGAAAACAAAAGTTTATCGAACCTCATTAATTCCAGGTGTTCTTTTTGTTGTTGTCTCATTTACTGTTTATAAGCTACCTTTAGATATAGTGGTTGTGATTTCATCACTCTCTATATATTCGGCTTCCGCAGCAATTGGTATCAGAGCCAGGTTTTATTTGAGTATGCTCTGTGGTTGCAGCATAGTCTAAACTTCTACATCAGAAAGAGATTTACTTTGGTCTTTGCATTGTTAGCTAGTAAATAGTATTTGTAGTAAAATGGGAGACAAGAAAAATGATGAGTCCACATCAAGTGTCAATAATACGTCATCATTGGCATCTTCACTTATGACAAGATTTGTGTCAAATGCAAAATTTGCAGTTGAAATTTTTGACGGGTCAGGACATTTCGGAATGTGGCAAGGCGAGGTCCTTGATGTTCTTTTTCAACAATGGCTAGATATTGCCATTGAAGAAAAGAAACCAGATGGTGTAGGAGAAGAAGATTGGAAGATTATCAACTGTGTTGCTTGCGGTACCATTCGATCTTACATTGCAAGAGAACAAAAGTATCCATACACGAAGGAAACATCTGCAAATAAATTATGGAATTCATTGGAGGAGAAATTCTTGAAGAAAAAACAGTCAAAATAAACTTTACATGAAAATAAGACTGTTACGCTTCACTTATGTTCCCGGTAGCACAATGAATGATCATATCAGCAGCTTTAATAAGTTGGTGACAGATTTGCGAAATATGGACGTGACTTTTACGGATGGAGATATGGCCTTAATGTTGTTAAGTTCACTTCCCGATGAGTTTGAGCATCTTGAAACGACTCTACTGCATGGGAATGATGAAGTATCTCTCAAAGAAGTTTGTTCTGCCTTATACAGTTATGAACAAAGAAAGAGAGAAAAACAAAAAGGCAGAGAAGCAGAAGCACTAGTTGCGAGAGGTCGTTCTCAAAATAATATGAGAACGAAGAAAGGGAGATCCAAGTCAAGATCGAGACTCAACAAAGATGAATGTGCATTTTGCCAAGAAAAAGGGCATCGGAAGAAAGATTGCCCAAAGTTGAATAGCAAAGCCAAACCAAATAATGGGAAGGCTGTCATGGATTCAAATGTGTCTGATTGTGATGATTCCGATTACTCACTGTTACAACAGATCCATCCAAATCATCTGATGTATGGTTGATGGATTCAGCTTGTAGTTATCATATGTGTCCCAATCGGGATTGGTTTATTGATTTACAAGAAGGAGAATGTGGATTTATTCACACTACAAACAATAATCCTCTAACCGCATATGGTGTTGGTTCAATCCGATTAAGGAACCATGATGGATTAAGTAGAAAATTAATAGATATTCGATATGTACTAGATTTGAAGAAAAATCTCATTTCTGTAGGAGCCCTAGAATCAAAAGGGTTCAAAGTCATTGCAGATAATGGCGTGATGAGAATATGTTCTGGTGCACAGGTGGTAATGAAGGCAATTCGAAGAAATAATAACATGTACCACTATCAAGGTAGTATAGTTATTGGGACAGCGGCAACAACATCCAATGAAAAGAAGGAGGCAGAAATGACCAAGCTATGGCATATGCGCTTGGGGCATGCTGGAGGGAAATCCTTGAAAAATTTATCAGATCAAGGATTTCTAAAAGGAGTACAAACTTGCAACTTGGAGTTTTGTGAGCATTGTATCAAGGGAAAGCAAACAAGGGTTAAATTTGGAACAGCTATCCACAATACTAAAGGTATTTTGGGTTATGTTCATTCGGATGTTTGGGGTGCTTCCAAAACACCATCATTAGGTGGGAAACACTATTTTGTAACCTTTGTTGATGACTTTTCTCGAAGTTTGTGGGTGTATACGATGAAAACAAAATATGAAGTATTGAGAATTTTTCTCAAATGGAACACGATGATAGAAACTCAAAGTGGCAGAAAGATCAAGTGTCTTCGCACAGACAATGGTGGCGAATACAAAAATGATCTTTTTCAGAAAATTTGTGAGAAAAATGGCATCGTTAGACATTTCACCGTAAAAAATACACCACAACAGAATGGAGTGGCAGAACGCATGAACCGAACTTTGCTGGAGAAAGTTTGATGTATGTTGTCCAATGTTGGCTTGGGCAAAGAACATTGAGTTGAGGCAATAACATATGTGTGCCACTTCATTAATCGTCTACTATCTGCTGCTATAGGTGGGAAGACACCATTTGAAAAATGGTATGGAAAACCTGCTAAAGATTATGGTTCTTTATATTTATTTGGCTCAATTGCATATTATCATGTAAGAGAGTCAAAATTGGACCCAAGAGCAAAGAAAGTTTTATTTATGGGAATTACTTCTAAAGTCAAAGGAATGTTTATGGTGTCCAGAGACAAAAAAAGTTATTTTCAGCAGGGATGTTACCTTTGATGAATCTTCCTTGACAAATAAGGTATCACTTGAAGAAGCCAAAAAAATTGATGGTACTTCAAAGCAGGTGGAGTTTAAGGGAAAGATAATTTTCCCAACACAGGGATCAAACGAGGAAACAACAGAAAATTTTCCTCTTGAAGGAGAGTCAGTCGTAGAGGAGGTTCCATCTCAAGAACCTCAACCACAACTTTAATCAATAGCAACCGGCAAGCCAAAAAGGACATTAAGAAAACCTGCTCGACTCATAGATATGGTGGCTTGTGCGGACTCAATTGCAGCTTATGACATTCCTACCAATTATAAAGACATAGTCCAAAGTTTAGAAGAAGATAAGTGGAGGATTTCCATGGATGAAGAAATGCAGTCCCTTCATCAGAACCATACATGTAGATTGGACAATCTCCCAGAGGGAAAGAAAGCAATTGGGTGCAAATGGGTATTTGCAAAGAAAGAAGGATTTCCTAACCAAGAAGATGTTCGCTACAAAGCAAGATTGGCGGCCAAAGGATATGCTCAAAAGGAGGGAATTGATTATAATGAGGTGTTTTCTCCAGTTATGAAACACTCCTCCATTAGAGTTTTGTTGGCTTTGGTAGCACAGTTAAATTTGAAACTAGTTCAGTTGGATGTAAAAACTGCATTTTTACATGGAGACTTGGAAGAGGAAATCTACAGGACTCAGCCAGAAGGATTCAAAGTTGATGGAAAATAAAATATGGTGTGCAAACTTGAAAAATCATTGTACGGATTGAAACAATCTTCTAGACAATGGTACAAACGATTTGACAAGTTTATGTTGCAGCAAAGGTACATAAAAAGCAAATACGATCATTGTGTGTATTTGCACAAGCTTGAAGATAATTCCTTTATATACCTTCTCCTATATGTTGATAGCTTCTAAGAGTCAAGAGGAAATTGAGAAGCTAAAGAATCAACTAAGAAAAGAATTTGAGATGAAGGATTTCGGTGAGGCAAAAAAGATTCTTGGCATGGAGATAAAAAGAGATAGACATTCAAAGAAACTCTATTTATCTCAAAATGAATATTTGAAAAGAGTACTAAAGCGATTCGGTATGAATAAAAAAATGAAGTCGGTTAGCACTCCGTTTGCTCCTCATTTTAAGCTTAGTGATGCTATGTCACCTAATAATGAAGCTGAACGACAATATATGTCAAGAGTACCATACGCTAATGCTATTGGTAGCTTGATGTATGCAATGGTTTGCAGAAGGCCAGATATTTCACACGTTGTTAGAGTTGTAAGCAGGTACATGCACAATCCTGGAAAGGATCATTGGCAGGCTGTAAAATTGATTCTACGATATATTCATAATACTGTAGATGTTGGTTTGGTTTTCGAGCAGAAAGATAGACAATATCTTGTTGGATATTGTGACTCAGATTATGTAGGTGATTTGGACAAACGAAGATCAACTACTGGTTACGTTTTCACTATTGCAAATGCACCAGTTAGTTGGAAGTCAACTTTGCAGTCAACAGTTGCTTTGTCTACCACTGAGGCAGAGTACATGGCAATTACAGAGGCTGCGAAGAAAGCGATTTGTCTTCAAGGATTGCTTAGAGAGCTTGGTATTGGACAAGAAGAAATCACAATATTTTGTGATAGTCAGAGTGCTATTCAATTAGCAAAGAACCAAGTCTATCATACAAGGAAGAAGCACATTGACGTACGATATCATTTCTACGAGAAATCATAGAAGGTGGTGGAGTCATAATGCAGAAAATTCATACTACAGATAATCCTGCCGATATGTTGACAAAAGTGGTGACTGCGGTAAAGTTTTAACATTGTTTGAACTTGATCAACATTGTTGAAAATTGAAGATTAAGGTTGAAGACACAATCAAAATTGTTATTGAGAGAAAGTTGAAAATGAAGAATCTTGCCAAGGTGGAGATTTGTTAAATTTGACAAGATTCAAAAATGGATTAATGAGAAGATATGGTAGTTAGGAGGATAATTCTTCATTGGTAGAAAAGTCGATAGCAACTTTTGTAGGTGAAATTTAGGTGAATTATAAATTGATTTCACAAGGTAAATGTTGACATTTTGACATATTGTGATGTCATGGATGACATCAATAGAAAGAATTCACTACTATAAATAGGTGCTCCTAATTCATTTGTAACATACATCTCACTTGCCTTCTCATCTCCTAAGGCATTTGTTCTTCTTTCTCTCTTGTATTATTTCACTTGTACTCTTTTGGAGTGAAATAAATATTGGTTGTTTGTGTCCGAGGAGTAGGCAAAAGAAAACAAAAGTTTGCCGAACCTCGTTAATTTTTGGTGTTCTTTTTGTTGTTATCTCATTTACTATTTATTAGCTACCTTTAGATATAGTAGTTGTGATTTCATCTCTCTCTATATATTCCACTTCCGCAACAGTAGCAACATCTGCAGGCAATCCAACCCATTTAACCAACACCTGAGCAACAACTTTGTTGCCTTTCTGAACCATTCTTCTTTGAAAAACAGATTCAGGACCAGGACTATTTGTATTAGCCAAATCAACCGTAGGAGGACAAGAAATGGAGGAAGGAACGTCATAACACCTCTTTAATAATGACACATGCACAGTAGGGTGTATCTTTACTAAACTAGGCAATACCAAGGTGTAAGCCATTGAACCAACTCTTTTGATGATCTAAAATGGGCCATAATACTTAGCAGCTAGCTTGTGGTAAGAGTGTTGAGATATGGTAGCTTGTTTATAAGGCTTCACTTTAAAATAAACCCAATCTCGAACAGAAAATTGTCTATCACTCCTATAAGAGTCTGCATGTTGCTTCATCCTAATTTGATCTTTGAGCAAGTGATGTTTCAGTAGCTGCAACTTGAGCTCTCAATTCACCAGTGTAGCGTCAACTTCAACAGAGGCTGACTCACTTGGTAGATAAGGAAGACGGAGGGGTGGGGATCGACCATGCAAAGCCTCATTAGGGGTTGTTTGAATGGATGAGTGAAAACAAGTATTATACCAACACTCAGCCATAGGTAAACAAGCTAACCAATTCGTAGCATCATCATTACAGTAGCAATGTAAATAGGTTTCCAAGCATCTGTTTAACACCTCAGCTTGTCCATCAGACTGGGGATGATAAGTCGTAGAGGTATTCAACAATACACCCTGCAGAGCGAAGAGCTCTTGCTAGAAGGAGCTCAAAAAACAACATCTCTATCACTAGTAATAGCATCTGGAAAACCATGGAGTCGGACAATAGTATCCAAGAAAACTTGAGCAATCGATTGAGCTGTATAAGGGTGTTTCAAGGGAAAAAAATGAACATATTTGCTGAGTCTATCAACCACCACCAAAATAATCTCATGCCCTTTAGATTTAGGAAGACTATCAATGAAATCCACACTGATCTGAGACCAAACGACTCAGGAATTGGCAAGGGTTGTAACAAACCAGTGTATGCAGCCAAATCAGACTTATTCTTTTGACATACATCACATTTTTTAATGAATTTTTTACCTCCGTCCTTATGTTCTTCCAATAAAATAGTGTCAACAATCTCTTGAATGTAGCTTCAACTCCTGAATGACCACCAAAAGGGCTAGCATGCCACAACATAATAGTGTCAGTCCTCAAGCTCTGTATATTTCCAATCACCAGCTTTCCTTTCCTTCTCAACTGACCCTGTAACCAAGTAAATTGGTTGTGGGAATTAGGATCCGCCTGTAGCTCGCTGATTAACTGATGCAACTCCTGATCTGAATGCCAATTCGCCACTATAGCTTGATAAAGATCAATATTAGTAGGTGAAATTATCAAAGCCAGCAATTCAGCTCCAGTCACTCTATAAAGTGCATCAGCTACTTTGTTCTCAATGCCCCTTTTGTACTCAATTGAGTAATCAAATGGTATAAGCTTAGTTAACCACAACAATTGAGAATTAGTATGCAACTTTTGCTCCATAAGAAACTTTAAGGCTTTCTGATCAGTCTTAATAACAAACCTCTGACCTAGTAAGTATTGAGACCACTTAGTAACAGCATGAACAATTGCCAATAACTCCCTATCATACACTGACAAGGCAGCATGTCGGGGAGACAAAGCTTTACTAGTAAAAGCTATCGGATGCCCTTCCTGCATAAGCATCGCCCCTATCCCATAGCCACTAGAATCTGTTTCAACAATAAAAGTTTTGCTTGCATCAGGCAAAGCCAAGACAGGTGCTTGAGTAAGTGCCTCTTTTAATTGTACAAAGTCTTGTTGAGCCGTGGATTCCATTTGAATTTATCCTTCTTTGTAAGATCATTCAGAGGTCTACTAATCATCCCAAACCCTTGGATGGACCTTCTTTAATAACCAGTTAAGCATAAGAACCCTCTCAGCTTCTTAAGAGTCGTTGGGACAGGCCAAACTTTAACTACCTTGATCTTTTAAGGATCAGTAGACACACCCCGGTAAAGTGACCTAGGTATTCAATCCTTTGAACACCAAAGAAACATTTACTTTTTCTAGTAAATAACTGGTGCTCCACCATCTTCAAAAAGACAGACCTCAAATGCAATACATGATCTTCTATGGTCTTACTATAAGATCAATATATCATCAAAGAATACCAATACATATTTCCGTAGAAATTGCTGGAATACAAAATTCATTAATCCTTAAAATGTGGCTGGAGCATTTGACAATCCAAAGGACATAACCAAGTACTCAAAATGCCCAGAGTGAGTTCTGAAAGCAGTTTTAGGCACATCCTCATTAGCCATTCGTAGTTGATGATATTCAGACCTTAAGTCTATTTTAGAGAATATCTTGGACCCCCCTCCCCTCCCTCAATTCATCCAATAAGTCCTCCACTATAGGAATCGGAACTTGTTCTTGATAGTAGACTTATTCAAGTACCTATAATCTACACATAACCTCCATGACCCATCCTTTTTGCCAACTAACACAACTGGAGACGCAAAAGGACTGCACTAGGTTGTATAATCCATTGATCCAACATTTGTTGTACTAGACCCTCAATAGCATCTTTTCTTACAGAAGGATATATATAGGGTCTCTTGTTCACAGGCTCTACACCAGATTATAGTACGTTTCTATGATCAAATAAGCCTCTAGAAGGTGTTAAACCAACAGGATTATCAAATAGAGCAGAAAATTCTGATAATACCTCCAATAATGCAAAATTTTCCTTAGCCTGTTTGTCATTTTCCAATAAATGCCCCTGCATTTCATCACTCCCTTGAGGGACTACCTGAATCATGCAAAGTTGAAATTGATTTCCTGAGTGTTTTGACAATCTTCCAGCACTAGAAGTTAATATTTGACTGCCAGAACGCCGGAGTAAATGCTTTCTACCCTTGTACCAAAACTCCATTGTTAAACTCCTGAAGTTCATCCTGATATCACCTAATGTTAACAACCACTGAACCCCCAACGCAACCCCACATGAACCTAGTGGAAGTAGTAGAAAGTCAGACTAACTCGGCTCCTGTAGCAACCAAGTGATAGTAGTCATTTTGTCCACCTTCATACTTTCTTTAGCTGCAGCAACCAACTCTGTGTTAATGGACTTTACCTCACACCCTAACTTCTTGACTAAATCAGAATCTATGAAATATGATAGCTACCAGTGTCAATGAGGATATGTAATGTCATTTTAGAATGGTACCCAGTTACTTACAATGTCCTAAAACCCAACGACCCATTTAAAGCATGTATAGAGATCTCCATGTGCTCCACAGGTTGCCCCAAATCTAACATAGTACTCTGCGATTATTTTGAGATATTCCTTTGATCCTCTATTGAATCTTGCAACTCATCCCCTTCATCCACTTCCAACAAACATAATTGTTTAGAAGTTTTACACTTGTGTCCTGGCGTGTATTTTTCAGAGCAAAAATAACACAACTATTTTGCCCTTTTTTCATTCATCTCCTCTAAGCTCAAAGTTCTTCAACCGACTCATTTAGAAAAGATGGAATTATTGCTACCTAGAGTAGGTAAAATAGGCTTACTAGTAAAATTCTTTTGGTCAAGAACTTCCTTGTATGATTATAATCAGGTTGTTTCACCGCCTGCAGATATGCTTCCTGCATTCTTGCACTCCTGTACACCTGAGATAATGAAGTAGGATTGGTGATCTTCACAACAATGTTCAGCTCAGGTTCCAGACCCCCCAATAAAACAACTAATAGCATTCTCTTGTGACCAATTCAAGTTTCTCTCAAACACTGACTAATAATCCTTTACACTGCCAACTTGCTTGATCTTTTTTATTTCCTCCATGGGATCATCAAAATCAGTACCGAATCTTTCAACCAATGTCATCACATAGTCATCCCAATTGGGTGGATGTAAGTATGGTCTATATCGCATGAATGACAAATGTCATTGGATGGCGTTCCCTTCTAAATACAGAGCTGCAACTGTAACTTTCTCGTCATGACCAACATTCTCCATGGAAAAGAATTGATCGATTTTGAACAACCATGACCCAAAATCTTCCTCCCAAAACCTTAAAAACTCCATTCATGACCACCTATTAAAGTTTGATTTGTGATATTAGGAATTATTACATGTTCGAGGACTTCTTTCCCTTTCCCTAGGAACGCCTAAACCACCATTTCCATCAGAAACACCCTCCTGTACCAATGGAACAGTACCCCTGCAATTTTCTGCTGAAATCTGATTTCTCAGTTCCATCATTGCATTATCTAATTTCTCTAAAGATGAGATCTTACCACCTAAATTCCCCATCTCTGTTACCAGATTTTGCATCATATCCCGTAAATCCCCAATTTCTGCTACAGAATTGTCATTATTTGTTTCCCCAACTGGTCGACTTCCTCGCCATCGTTGCCAAGGAACGTTAAGCTCTGATACAAATGTTACTGGATAGTGGTTCGATTGCAGGAATCTTAAAGATTCGAGGATCGAAATATAGTCCAGGAGAGAACTCAAGGATTCAATCATTGGAGATGAATAGAAGAAGAGAGAAATAGAGAGAAGAAGAGAGAAAGTGAATATGTGTATTTCCTATCTTGTATGGAACTGTATTACATTTTATATAGAATTGAAATACAACTGAAATGGATTCAATTCTAACTAACTTTGTTATTTCGAGTTCTGTGCCTAACTAACTGTAACTACTTCCATCACTAACTAATATATGAAGATCTCTTTTTCATGTAACATTTCCCTTACTTTAATTTATTTTCACAAGGTCGATTTTCCTTATTTTTCTTCACATCTAGAGGGAAGGCAGATCTAGTTATTCTGGATTAGACAGGGGATGAGAAATCATTATTCGTGTCATTTATTCAATACTTGTCGGACTCGGGCTTCACCCCAAAATGACAGAAAGAAAGATTAGCTCATTTTTGTCTTTCATGGATTGCTGCTCGATTTTACATGCATCAGTAATAAAGATGTTGCATTGGGCTCATGCCATCTCTCTGAAGATTTGTAGTTTTTATCTCCTTTTGTAAATAACTTCCTTCGACTTTTGAGAAGTGCCTAACAATTTCCCAGATCTGCTCCCCAAAAAAATTAAGGAACATTTGTCATAAATTTGTCTTTTCCACCTGTTAAAGAGCTGCTTCACCTAACATTAGATGCTGAACTTTTAACTCGGATTTCGGGCATGAGGAAAACATATTACGTAAAAAATCTTGGAATCAATTGAAACACTTGCACAAGAGCTAGACTTTTTCGTCTATGGCACGGAACTGTCATTTTGCTTGCCTACTGTGATTCCATAGCTGTGATGGTTAAGCCAAATCCAGAGTTGTGCTTCCTTTTTCTTTTCAAATAATATTTGACTTGTTGGAACTAAGAGTTGTTCCAAGAACAAAAAAAGATACAAATAAACTCCATTTTCCTATTGTCTTTTGAGAACAAGCTACTTATATAAGTTTGCCTGTCTTTGATTTGCAGCAAAATAACACAGAGCTTCTTGTTGGTATGGGTGAGACAGCAGTTCAAAAAGCAAATGCATGAGACTGATCCGGCTGAAATTCAGAAATTGAAGGATGACAAAGTTTATTCCCTTTTTTTTTTTTTTTTGCTTTTTTGTTTTTCAATAAAACACATGTCTTCCAAACTGATGTGTATTTTGTAGTGACATTAACTTGGATATTCACTTCATGAACCACCTACTGATTGAATGATTCTTCTATAAATTTCTATCTCATCCAATATGGTTGTTTGATACTCCTCTTGCAGTTGAAAGTTACTTGTAGGACAACTAAATAAGTTCTTTGACCTACTATTCCTTCTAAACTTTTGATATACTTCACTGCATCCTGATTCTACCTACTTGATATTATACATACTTTCTGAAAAATAAATTCATTCTCATTGTAGTCTCTTTAAAAAAAATAGTTTTTCTGATGATTGCTTTTCTTTGGTGTTGCAGTGCTGCAAGGGGGCTAATAAATTACATGTTGCATGAATCTGAAAAGATGACTGGCCGGAAATTCAGCCAGAATTATTGAATTTGTCTGTTAGCAAACTGCTACAAGGAATTCCAAGATACCAGTCCCAATCTTGGTTTAGGATGTACTAAAAGTTCTCGATCAGTACTAAACATTGTACAGGGTTTGGTTTTAAACATTTGGCCGCAGCCAGAAGTTTCATTTATATTACTTTTCCATACCGTAGTGATACAGATGCTGTGTCTAAATTTATGAAGTATTTTAGTGGTGAATAGTTTTTTCTTTGCAAAGTAGTTAAATTCTGAAACTGAATCATATATTGACAACTTTCAGAAATGGTGAAATTTCTCAGGCAAAGTTATCATTGTCTGGCGCACACAATTTCTTATATCGATAGTAGTACTTCATGCTTCATATTCTCTATAAGCAAAAGAGCCACCTAAAATGCCAACATGGTATAAAATAATGCTTCATTCCTTTGATCAATCAGATGATGAAAAAATTGTACAAAAATAACGGTCTAAACTAAATGCGTCTATGAAACAATATTTGGTTATTTTTATACTCGGTGCTAGTTTTAGTTGAAACTATGAGTTTTTGACAGATTTGATCGTCTTGCTTCCCCAGTTCTGGAACCGAAGGATCCTCCTCGACCAAGAGAAGGACTTTCCCCTTTTATTTCACTAACACGAGGACTGTATACCTTGTTAGAAAGCCTTGGGCTTTGGATGCTAACAGAATCTCTGGTTGGTGTCGCATTGCAGCTTGTTACCTTTGAACTGCACATACGTCGAATCTCACCTCGACTTCTTGTCATCATGCCATCCATAATCTCCCCATCATCTCCTCCAAATGAACCTTCATTTTCCTGCTAAAATGTTATGAAGATACTGACTTAGTACTAATCACTTCATAGAGACATTTTATGGCATCAAAATTTGTCGCACAAAGAGTATATAAATGATTTATACATTTTTTATTTTAACTTCTGTTGAAAGATACATAAATGCAGATGGAAAATGGGTGAAGCTTACTCTAGCCATGCTGCATGATGATAACGGTGGTGCTTCTTCATACTCAGCAGCATCTAATTCCTGAAGATGTGCTCCTTTGAAGAACCTAGGTAGTAGGTACTGTCTGACTGGAACTAAAAGCATGATCATAAGTGGGAAGAGAACGCCAGCAATGGGAACCCATGTTATCCCAAAACAGATCAGTAAGTAGATGCTCTGGAAAATGGTGAAGAACGCTATTGTCTTGTAAGGTACAGTTTCAATGAACACAGCATGACACTCTTCAATTACTCTGTCAAAAGAAAACAAAATGTTCATGAGATCACAATAATAATGTGTGCATTTTCGTTTACTGTCAAATACAAAGTGAAGCACAGCCGGAAAGCAAGTCTAGAAGGATGATAGCAGGAGTTACTTGTATCTTCGGCTAGGAGCTGTGAATAGTAATAGGATCCGTTCCCAGAACTGATTTCCTGGTAAGCTTTCAATGGCCATAAAGCCAAAGTATCCCCAAAGGACTGATGTCGGAATCATTTTGAGAAGAGGCATGGCGGCCACACATCCTCCCACCATGGCGGACTGAAGCAAGTTGCTCAACCTCTGCTCCTTCACTTCAACGGGCAACAAGTCATCTATGTCCTTCTCAACATCAAAGATTGTCTCATCAACAGGTTCATCCCTGTTGCCTATTCTTGAAGCCAATTCAATGGTAGACTCTTTTAACTCTTTTAACCCCTGTTCATGAATTAGATATTAATGGATAGTCCTACAATTTGCAAGATCTAGGAAAGGAAAACAGTTGTGTTTAATGAAAGATGTGAAAAGACTAGATCATACCCGAGATGATGGTTCTTGGTGAATCAGTGGACTCTGCATCTGTTGATAGGCTTCTTGCATACTTTCATACACTTCAGCCAAATTCCCATTCTCAGTCATACATTTCCGTGCTTTTGCAACTAATCGATTACGAAGCAACTGCATAACAAAGAAGGTAAGTCAAAGGATAGCTGGTTCTCTTTCCCTCATATATGTTCAAGCACCTGATGATTTTGACACGCAACTTGCTCTCATCAAATGGGCATACCTGATGCTTCAGTGTGGCCAAACTCTTTGTATGCATTGGAGATTGTGGAATGACTCCATTTGCCGGGGGAATTCCTAGAAGACCACAAATGAGAACCTGGCATAACAAAAGCAATAGATCATATAACTTGTTGACATTCAGTGAAGTAAAAGGCCAATTGATGGTAGGGAGAATTTAACTGCACACCATAAATCCCAGTAACAGCAGATCATAATGGTAGGAAGATGGCTTTCTAAGGTTAAACTCTTTTTGCTGAGCAAGTTGAGATGCCACACTGTGATCAAAATAATACAGGACCGCTACCATTGTTGCTGGAATAAAAGCACCAATTATGTGAAGTACTGGGACGTCTAGCATATCCTACAAATTTGAAGAGTAAATAAATTGTCAAGAGATGGAAGATAAGTTTGCTAGATACAGAAAAATTTAAAATGGTAGGCATGCCTTTATCACTGTCCAATTCTCATAGGCACCAGGTGACCATGGATTTGGACTGAAAAGTCGTCTTGGAATCCCGGTTGGAACATTTTTACCAGGAATGTAAGAGACCGCTGTCCAGATTAAAACCATGAGTGGCACTCCGTAATCTGCTGTGAAACCCCGAAGCCAGCCTGGAAGAGGGACAAATAGTTCAACATCATGTCTAGAACTAAATGAACATTTCAATCTTGTCCTATTTAAATGAAAGCTATAGTAGTTAGTTTTACAAAAGAACTCACCAGAGCCATATCGCCAAGATCTTGCCTTTCGACTCCTTAGAGCTGTGAGTAGAAGACCAAATGACAAGACCAATGCAAACATGCCATTTGCAAACCTCCATGAAGGTTGGAACTCAGGGAGATTTGGATTTTCTCTCTCTGGTACACGAAATTCATATACCAGTCCCTACAATCCACGACAACTCAAAATACTAACAAAATTCCATCATACTGTATTATCTAAACCTTGTGCAACTAAGTATGGTTTTTCAACAACCTTACAAATGAACTAACTAACTATATATGTTTTTCTTACTTTGATTGCTTGCTGCATGAAAAGCATTGCAATTAGAAGGCCAAAGAGTTCCCCAGCAATACGTGTAAACCTATTGATAATGGAACAAGCTCCCAGGACAGCCAGAAGGAAAAGCAAAATTGCAGTCCAAATACACACCCTGATGATGGAAATTTACAATGAAAAAAGGAAATGGAATATGGTATTTGGTGGATAGTTGAAAAAGGAAATTGTACAATACCATGCTGTCCAAGCTAAAAAGAGCTTTGGTCCGAGTTCAGGTCTATCTTTTGCGAAATTGTACATGAATGTGTACATCAGCACAGTTGGTTCTGCAACTCCAAGAATCAACAGAGGTTGGCCTCCAATGATAGAGTGCATAATCCCACATAATGCAGTTGAAGCAAGAGTCTGAACTGCAGTTATCAATCCATCTGCAACTCTAAACTTGTCAAATCAACTCAATATATATTTATTTCTCTACAAGAAAAAGAACAAGAAGAAAACATACCAGTACTTCTTTCCAACTGCTCACCAAATGATATTACTGGAATTGCTGAAGCAAAAAATATATAGGTAGTTGGAGCTAAAATCCTACACAAATCAAACTTGGTCAATAACTAACTGCTCATGTAATATATACCACACATTGAGGGGACTCGATCCCAAACCTCTGTTTAAGGATATTTACCCTCCATAGAAACTTACTATCTAAGATAATGGCATAAGAAAGAAAGAATTGTACCTGAAGCCTGCGGTAAGACCACTAGTCCAATCTTGTTTAAAGCACATTAATCTCCCTTTGAGGTCATTTTTAATTCCACGAAATGGCACAAAATTATCTTCCATTTTACAAACAAGTGATTCTCTTCTTCAATCCAATAGCCTTCACCAGTTCAATTCACTACTTGAGTAAATCTGATAATAATACATTACACTCTAGGACTATTATATTGAAGATCCTAAAGCATCCAAGAAAGTAGCAGTAGTACATATATTTACCTTTGTGAGAATAGGATAATTCCGCTTGAAATGGATGAAAAGATCTGATGGTAACAAAAGGGTAGAATATACAAAGCACCAAAATGCAGTGTAGGGTGCACACTAGTGTGTCTGGTCAAGACTCTCAAAGCTGCTTTTATTTTGCATGAGAGAGAAAAGAGAAGGGATTGACAGAACATGACAAGCTGGCCTCTTACCGTGTTGTTTTACTCCTTTGTCCTCATTCTCCATGTACGCGTTCACCAAAAACAACATTGTTTACCCTTCAACAATCTCTAATTTAGACTCCATACATCCATTAACACTCTTATTGACCTAGGTCCACGGTTGTTATGCAATGTATAGGGAGGATAATAATACTCTCTCTATTCCTAACTATTTGTCTATTTTTCATATTTTTTCAGCCGTCTTTCAATTACTTGTTCATTTTGACAAATTAAAAAAGAATAAATTTTTTACTTATCATCATCCTAATTAATTACTTTTAAAAAAAGTAGAACTTCTTGAAAAAACTTAAATTTTTTAATTCATTAACTTCATAATTAATATAGAAAAAGGCTCAAAAATATCCCTAAACTATTCAAAATAACTTATATATACTCTTCAACTTTATTTCGGCTCAAATTACCATTCCCGTCATACTATTGGGTCAAAAGTACCTTTTTTATTAACAGAAGTTGTTAAATGCCATATGGATGTCATATAGATGTCACATTGCATGTCAATAGAATTCCACTGTCACGTAGACTAAAGGGTCAAAAGTTACCCTTAAAGTATCGGAAATAGCTCATATTTACCTTTAAAGTATATTTCAGCTCAAAACTAGCCTTCCCGTCAAATTATTGGATCAAAAGTACCTTTTTTATTAAAAGAGTTGTTAAATGTCATGTGGATGTCATATTGCATGCCAATAAGGTTCCACTTCCACATAGACTAAATCCCTGAGTCCTAATTACTCCCCCCCCCCTCCCCCCCCCCCCCCTCCTCATTTCATTATTTCCAGAAATGATATATTCACTCGCTCTCTCTCATTTCGCGGCTAGGGTTTCATACTTTTCTTCGTGGCTAGGTTTCAAAGTGGATATTCATGCTTGTAGGTTATTAAATGTTTTTTCTTATTTTATTATGTTTACGATTTCAAAGCATGACAATTACAATTTCGCAACTAAGGCTTCGTTGCTTTCTTCGGCGCTGAGTTTCAAAGTGGATATTCATGGTTGTAGGTTAGTAAAAAAAATTTTCTTATTTTATTATGTTTACGATTTCAAAGTATAATAGTAAGAATTTCACAACTTTCTCGTTATTTTGTGGCCAAGGTTTCATAATTTTCTTCAGAGCTAAGTTTCAAAGTGGATTTTCGTGGTTGTAAACACAATAAAATAAGAAAAAAATTTAAGTAACCTACAATCACGAAAATCCACTTTGAAACCTAACGATGAAGAAAACTGTAAAACCCTAGCCGCGAAATGAGAGAGAAGGGGTGAAATCTTTTATGGAAAATAATGAAATGAGGGGAAAATGAATAATTAAGATTTATGGATTTAGTCAATGTGGCAGTGGAAACCTATTGGCGTGCAATGTGGCATCCAACAACTTCCACTAATAAGAAGGTTATTTTTGACCCAATAGTTTGAAAGGAAGGGTAGTTTTGAGCAGAAATATAGTATAAGGGTAAATATGATCTATTTCGAATAATTTAAGGGTACTTTTGACTCTTTTCCTTTTAGTCTATGTGACAGTGGAAATCTATTGGCATGTCATGTGGCATTCATGTGGCATCCACATGCCATTTAACAATTCCCCTTAATTAGAAGGGCACTTTTGACCCTATAGTTTGATGGGAAGGATAGTTTTGAGCCAAAATATAGTTTAAGCGTATATATGAGATATTTCAGATAGTTTAAGGGTATTTTTTTACCCTTTTTCGTAATTAATATGGTAAACTCAATATGTCAATCATTGTTTTCTTAATAGGTGTGTCAATTCAGAAGTGAATAAGTAATTTTTATAGAGAAAGTATATTGCAGATCTTTCAGTAGAAGTTAAGCTTCATCCTCAACCAATTTCGATGTAGTCCAATGTTAAACCTCGTGGCTCTGGAGCTAAACGGGCATATGGATGTGACAACAGACTCAAGTGTAATGATTTGAAGATATCAGAGAGCAAAACTACTTCCTTCAGTCATGAATGAGGATATGTTTCGTGTCATATCATGATCGAGCTAGACCTGACTAGTCACTTCCTCCACGTGTCTTTCTCCGATTCAACCACACGTTTGAGCTTAGTTTTTACCCCATACAAATAGTCCCACCACATTTCAGAGACCTCCGTAACCACGAATCAAAAGTGACATTTAATTTATTTATTCTTGGTGAGGATGTATGTTAAAAAGACTTCTCACACTATTGATTAGAGGGGCGCTTCCTCACATTTAATACTCTCGACCACATGTCTACTTCTAATTGAGCCTCGTTTTGTGGTTTCCTCTTATAATAATGATTCTTTTATTATTTAAATTCATGCAACCCAAGTGAACTTCTACCACTATCTACTCTAAATTCCCTTCTTCTACTCAACTTAGCTCTTCTCTTTGTTAATTAAGTCACGTTCAACGTGTCTTTATTTTTGGGTCTTTCTTTAGCATCACAGACAAACAATTTTTTACCCAACATTCTAATGAGAATAGATAGTATAGGGCATTCAATTGCTTTATCATCATGAAGGGAAGGCCCATCCGAGCAATTTTTTAGAGGGAGCCAGTGAGGAATCACTTATCGTCGATACTTTTCCAAAAGTTATCCTATTCTCTAGAGACTATTATAGTAAGTAGCAATGTTTTAAAAGGCGGGGGCATGAGGCGAGACGTTTTATACAGTATAGGGTGAGACATAAGCCTTGAGACATAGGGCGTAAGTCCCATGGATCTACGGGGCGTAGTTACATGTATATTCAATTTTATAATTTTATTACTAATAAAATAGGCAAAAGTAAACTTTCAATGAATTATGATTTTTATGTGAGATAAGTATTAATATTCAATAGTAAAAAAAAAGGATTATCATTATTATTTGAGAAATATCATTACATCAAAAATAAAAATATGATTTAAAGTAAAAAAATTTAAAAAATAAATTGAAAACGCACAGACGTACGTTTTTATGCCCAAGACTTATGTTTTTATGTTCAGTACTTACACCTCAAATTTTAGGACTTACGTCTTATTGGGTCTACATTTATAATTTACGCCCCAGAGCGTTTTTGGTACGCCCAGCCCCAAAACTCGCCCCAAAAACGTTCTTGTAAACACTGGTTAGGAGCATGGAAAGGTGGTGCTAAAATATGTGTCTTTAGTGAGAAAGAATGATCTTCTACACACGAGAAAAGAGTAATGTACGGGGGACAACGTCGATGTTAGTGTTATGATTGAGGGAACCTCGATAACACACCATATTAGTGACTCTTTCATGGTTTATAGTATCATTTGTATATCGCCTTGGAAGTGCCTAACTCAAATAAAAGTTGAAAAGTGCATATATTAGCTGAAGTTTGCAATATTTAGCTTTTAAAGAAGATGTTTATGAACCCAATAGGGTTGAACGATCAGTAGATATCACCCGTGAAGAAAACCTTTAAAGTTGGATTGTCAAGATCGGAGTTTACAGATGCTTATATGGTTCGTATAAGTTTTCACAGACCATAGACCCGTTCATAGACCATCTTCAACAAGTTGAGCTTTTGGTAGACCTAGACGAGAGGCTTGTATCGCTCATGGAAAGTTCAATGGAGCATGGATGAGTTCGTAGACCAAGGTTATAAAACATCATAAATGCCAAGAATTTCCTAATACCTTTGACAGACAAATAAGACGAGCCATAGAAATTTCACGGACCATTCCATGGTTCATAAAATGAAAACTATAGAAATTAGGATATCAACTTTTAGGGACAAGTGCATTTACCGTCCTATGTTCTATGGACCATAGACCGGTTCGTAGAGTGAAACTTCAATCTCAAGGTTTTTCTCTACTTGGTTTAACAGAACATTTCACGGACTGTAGAAGTTAGTACAATTCGTAAATGGTGCTCGTAGAAACCACCCGAAAAGTCAGGGTTATTTTATTCTTTTCCACTCTTTTAATCTCTATACTATGTCGTTTTGATCTATTCTAAGTGGGTATAATTGATCGTAAGACCCCTAACCACCTGGTTCCCTCTCCTACTCTCAAAATTAATTTCTTCATTCATAAGTTTCTTAGTCAAAGGCAAGATCAAGGTTCCAAAGCTTCAAGTCTCCTTCTCCAAATTCAATTAGAATTTCAATCAATGTATGTGGAAATCTCATCAATGGGTTCTTCTTAACCAATTGAATCCTAAAGAAACCTGAATTTTTTGTGATCTTCCTAATAAAATTTAGGATTTCATGACTTCTTATGGGTTGAAATTTTTTCATCTTCAATTTCATGATTAATCCCATTATCTATAAATTGATTATAATTCAATGACTTCAATGATATTTTCATGAACCCATAAAATGAAAGTACTTTCATGATCATAATTATGTTATTTTTACATGCAGGCATCATGTTATCATAATAGGGATACTGCCCAAGTACCCCCTCAATCTATGCCCAAAATTTCAGAGACACACTTATACTATACTAAGGTCCTATTACCCCCCTGAACTTATTTTATTAATAATTTTTTACCCCTTTTCGACCTACGTGACACTATCTTGTGGGCCCAACGATGGTTGACTTTTTTTTTAAACTAGTGCCACGTAGGCTAAAAGGGGTAGAAATTTACTTATAAAATAAGTTCAAGGGGGTAATAGGACCTTAGTATAGTATAAGTGTTCTCTGAGATTTCGGGCATAGGTTGAGGGTGTACTTGTGCATTATCCATATTTTTATAAATAATGTTGCTTTCAAATAAAATATCATTCAATTTATATGATTATCATGATTTAGAGGCTTTCAGATAAAGTGTCTCTCAGATTATGTCAAGTTATTATGATAAAAGGAGTTATTCAAATTATCAGATTGTTCATAAATGATTTAATACTATCAAATTATTACTGTCTCTAGATTTATGCATGTTTTATGTTGGGAGGATACTTAACATTGAATGGACTTAAGGATGGAGACTCACTCGTTAGGAGAAGTGTGAAACCTTTTAGAAGTAATCCCTTTGTCCAACAAATGTGTGCCCCTATCGTATTTATGTCATATAGACATTAGCTACTGGATCCACTTTAGCTCAGATTTCTTGGTCCTCACCTTGGCAAGTGGAATATTTAACACTGAGTAGACCTAAGGACTTATTCATGTCTTGTTAGAGTTGTTACCACATGCTGAGAGAAGGATGTGTACTAGACATATATGGGGTAACTATTTATGTGAGATGAAGTGGAGAAGAAAGAAGGAAAAGTTTTGTAGATGCTCAAAGTCCTCCTTTGTAGTCAAATTTAGAGAAGAAGTTCATCCAATATCTAATCTAGGTAAGAAGGATATAATAAAAGACTTTTTGCATTACGATCCCAAGAATTGGTCTAAGATTTTTTTCCAAACTCTCTCCAAGTGTGATATTGTAGAAAATCTCTTATTACCATGTTAGAAGATATTAGACATAAAATCAATTATGCATAAATCAATTATCACCATGTTAGAGGATATTAGGCATAAAATGATGAACAGACATATTGACATGGATATTAGACATAATATACCTATGGCAAGGACAATACTAGAAAGAAACAATGAGTATTCTAATAACTATAAAGTTCAACGGAATAGAGTGAATGGTTTTGAAATTAGTAAGGGAATATTCATTTGTTGTTCACTTGGATAAGAAGCACTGTGATGATAGGTTGTGGATGTTGAGAGGTATTCCCTACCTTTATGTTATTTGTGCTTATTATTACGTGAATCAAGATCTTGATCAACATGTAGAGCACTGATATATGAAAGAAATATTTCTTAAGGTTTACAACTATTTCAGCCAACTTATTCCCAATATAAGGATGTGGCCTGAAACTACAAATCCATCAATAGAGCCTCGAAAATCAAGAAAAATACCAGGTAGACCTGGCAAGAAGAGAAGAAAGAGTAAGGATGATAAAAAAAAATATAGTGAAATATGTCATGTGAAATTGGGTTGTTCAAATAAGGAAAGTCTAAATTGGATTTTGAAGAGAATTATGGTCTTTTTCCTGACCCAATTATTTTATTTCATTTTTGTGTATTTAATTGGGGTGTAAACTGATCTTTGTCAGTGTACACTTTTGGAAAAAGAGATAGAATTTTGAGAAAAGAGAAAAGAAGAGGAGAAGAAGCAAGAATTGTCAAGATCTTCAAGAATTGCTTGTGGATTTCGTCAAGGGTTGATCCATACGAGGTATGTGAGATTACATAGCATTATTTCAGTTTACCCAGACACCAAAACATGTTTAATTGAGCGTATTTTTGTCCTAAAAATTGGAAATTTGTTGTTCTTGAGTTGTATTCTTGAATAAGTTTCATTCTTGAATTTGGAAAGAGATTAAGTAGTTCTAGAGAGTTTAATGTTGATTATTACAGTTGCTTTAAGTTAGATTCTTCTATATATGTTTTGGGTACTCGAATCTAAAAATATATTGAGAAAAATATTAAAATTAATCGAATTAAGGTCAGAAAATGAGTCATAGTTTATTGGGTTTTGCTTGGGAAGGGGCTGGTGCGATGCACTCCCTTAGTGCTAGAATGGCTTGTGCAGCGTGTCTGTAGTGCGCCCAAAATAAGCTCTAGAAAGTTCGTCATTTAGTCTATTTAACTCCTTCTAAAGTGTATTAACACTTTCCATTGATTCTAACTGCTCTAAATGACTTCTAAACACCTAGAAATCATCCAGAAACATGAATCGTGACCTTGAATTCATAAATTCAAATTAAAGAAAAGTTAAGAGTCAAGTCGAGGAAGTTCTTAGAGTCTTTTTAAGAAGTATTGTTCAAACGCTTTCACCCTTGTTTAAAGACTTAAACTTCAAGTTAAGTAAAGAGTAAATATTGAAGTTCATTTCTTCAAAAAATATATGAGGACTATGTATTCCCAAAAAGTTTAAAGTATTTTCACATTTAAATAAGAAAAGAGAACTTTGATTTCCAAGATAGTTTTTGAGCTAAGTTTTTGGACAATTATCTCAAATCACATAAAGAAGTATGTTTTTAAACATAAGAGCTAGTATTTGAGAACATTATTGAGCACCAATATAGGAGAGAATTTGAATAACTCACAACCCCCATAAACTATGTAGCCTTTATGGGTAGAAAAGGGTCATACTTTTTAGATGATTCATTTAGTTTTTTTTAGCATAGACTAGTGGATCCACTTAATATCTCAGTTTCTATACCCTCGACAAGGTATATGACAACTCTGGTAGCGTGAGACAAAACGTTATATCATCACAATATCTATTACGTGATGATTGTTGGTTAGACAAACTCTCACATTAATAATTATATTCTTATATACACAGTTTATATGTGTTTTTTTACATTATCTTTGCATACACACAGAGTTGACATCTTGTTTTAAACAAATTTTTTTATATTGCACTTATTTTAAAATGCTTTATTGTTCTTCAGTTTCTTTCAAGTTTATATCTTGTTTTAAAATTTCCCTCATATGCTCGTACATTCAATGTACTGATGTCTTTTGGCCTGCATCTTATTATGATCTAAACACAGATAACCAAGATTTATCTCATTTGTTTAAAGACTTCATAGACAGCAAGATGTTAGCTCTTTAGTCTTTTCATTGTCATTATCTTATGTTGAGACTTGAGTTTGCTTTAATGGTCAGTTGAATGTTCTTTTATAATATTTCCGTTTATTATATAAATTTATCTTTTGTTGAATTAAGTGTTTCTCTAAGTAAGTAAGTCAGACAAATGGCTCGCTTGAGGCCGTTAATGGTTCTCTAGTGTCAGTCTCGTCCAGGGTGTAGGCTTGGGGCATGACATTGATGTGTGAAGTGAACCATGAAAAGAAGAAAAGAATTGACAAGAGTTAATAAACTTTTGACATGCTTTTAAGGATATTGTGTCGAATGACCAATAAAGGAATATGACTAGACTAGAGCCTCGTTTAATTCAAAGACACATATAACCACACAATAAATTAATTGTTCATATTAAATTTAAAGTATGAATAAATTCTCAAGTGTATTGCAAATTTTAAATACTTTTAATGAAATAATAGATGTGTTTCTCGACACTGTGATTGGAATGGAAGTGTAATTTCAATTTGAACTTTATCACTCGAGTATGTTGATTTTTAAAAAGTACCCAAACAAACTAAATACTTTGTATAATATTTTTCATTTCAAGTATATAGAATATGTTGAATTGTTGTCCAATATAATAGATTTTCCCTTGAATTTTTCATCTTAATAATTATTTTTGATACATTTAAATGAGGAACTTTCGATGCTATATATAAAGCAAAAGGTAGTGCTAAACTTTAAAATTTGAATATTTGTTTACTATTTCAGTCTTTTAAAAAAAATTATTCCTTTACCAATGATTATTTATTTATTAGAAAATTCAATAAATCATGTTGTTTTATTTGATTTTCAAAAAATTTCAAATAGTAACACTTCCTTGAAGCAAAATGATGAATTATAAAATAAAATTTAAATTTATTGATTGAAGGGAAGATGATAAGATGTTATAATTATCATTTTCATTTACATTATAAATGTTCGTTACTATGTAATCTCTTATGTAACATAATACATTGTTTTAGTTTTAATATTTGATAAGTTTTAAGTATTATTTCATACATTTCGTGATATTAAATTCTCGTATGAAGCACGAATAATTTTATAAGTTTTTAGTATAATTATCAACTAATCCCTCTATTCCTAATTACTTGTTCACTTTTAAATTGATATACGTATTAAGAATATAATTATTGATATAATGAATTTACCATTTTACCCTTATTAATTATGAAGTGGGTGAATTAAAATTTTGACTTTTTCAAGAAATTTTATCTTTTTCAAAGTAATTGATTGAGGATAATATAAGTATAATAAACTAGGGAACACAGTCGCGCTTCGAGGGAGTGTTAAAATATGTGTGTTAGAATTATTTTCTTTCCAATTAATTATATGTCCACTATATTATATTGTTTGATCTTATCATTATTTATTAGTTTTAATATTGTAGGGAGAAAGGAAAAAAAATGTCACTAGGAAAAAAAATGTCACTCAATTTTGTTTAATAGTTGGTTTTACCTTCAGTTATATTATCCGGTCATTCATACCGGCCATCATCTACAAACTTGTGATATGTACTCTTCAATTGGATAGAAAACCATAAATCAAATAAAATTACTCATTTTAAAAAATAATAATTCATCATCCAATGTTAATTCATCTCCAACCTCTAACTATCTAAACTCATACTCGATTCATCTACGTTTATCTTTTTTTTTTTAGAAATATTTTTTTGATTCGCTTTTAAGATGTCACAAATTTAAACATTAAGTAATTGGGGGTTATGAAGGTATAAAGTTGGAAGTTATAAGTATTATTAAGTATTAATTAAGTAAAGAAATTATGAAAGATGAAGAGGTGTGAGTTTATAATAAATATCAAATAAAAATAAATATATAAAAATAAGAGAAAAAGTAAAAAAGAGTTACATATTTTTTTAATAAACAAAAGTATGTTTAAGTAAAATCCTCCACCAATTTTATGGTTTAATTTTATTATATGACATATTTTCTTTTTACCTCATTTTATAAATTTTAAATTAATTAAAAATCTCTAAATATGCTTCTACTAATAAACATTATTTTTAGTCATTACTATTATTTTGAATAATATATACTTTTTCTCTTATTCTATATTATAAGAGAGAAATCTATTAAGAGAAAAATTAATTAGAAACAAATTTAAAAAGGGACATAGAATTAAAAAGTTAATCAAAAGGAATAGAAAAAAAATAAAATTGTCAAAAAAATAATCTTGCGGATGTTTTAAAATAAATAAATTAAAAAATAGTTAATTTTTTGTTGATTAAATTCTCAAAATTGTGAAATAACTTTTTGGCCTATAAATAATTTCTATATATAAATAATATAATAAATAATGCAACGTTAAAATAATGTATTTTTACCATATCATTGTTGTGTGATCGTGAGATATGAAATTGTAAGATGAATCGATTTATTTGATTCTTAGCTATATAACATGTTTGTATTTAATATTTAGTATTTTATTTACTTAATATTGAGACGTGATATATTATTATTTTTTATTACTTATATTTATTACATATTTGTATAAAAATTTTATAGCCAGCGAGGAGGAATAAGAAAAAAAATCTCAAAAAATTACGAAGAGAAGCAAAAGAGAAAATGAACAATTATTTTTTCTATAAAAAAATCATGATTTGTATAATCAATAATTCAAACTAATAATATCAAATGTATAATTACAATAGAACAAAAATGATAATGATAGTTAGACATGTCAAATTATTTTACCTCACAAAATCATAATATGCAAAATATTTAACATTTTTTTTATTACACATCCCTCTCCTGCAAAAATCAAATCAATGAAGATAAAAAAATTAACAAATCAAAGAAACAAAGTTGACGAATAAGGAAAATAAAAATTAAATTGCAATCATACATGTCTCAAAGTGGATTTTTATAGGTGTAATTTAAGAGTTATAATTTTTTATATTAAATAATTTGAAGATTATGAATATGAAAGGTTAGGAGTTATATATATATATATATATATATATATATATATATATAGTCTTTTTCTGATTTATTATAAATAACTAAAAAAGAAAAAATGAAGGGAGAGTGAGAGTAGGATAAAATAAAGTTGGGATTAACTTACTTTGGTATGTCTGTGTGTCTGTCTAGTAATGGTCGTTCAGTTGGCAGGTGAAGAAAATCTTAATTGTTCATTAATTAATTCACACATTCCTAAACAACTTGTTATTTTACAAAAACATTACAGTGAGAGATATTTGTCGTTGTCTAAAAAGTTACGACTTGAAAGACCAAAACCGTGTAGTCAAGGCATTTAAAATAGGGATGATAAATGTGGGTTCGTGATTGCCGGGATGAGGGGTGGGGGGTGGAGCAAACGAAAAGATTATATCACGGGGAAAGGGCATAATTAATTTTAAAAATAGTGCGCGAGACTCCACTGTATTTTTTTATCTTCTTTTCTAAATAAAGGACTCTCCTTTGCTAATTTTTTTTTTTATTTGTTCATAATTATTCGGTTATTTTAATAAATTAAAAAAGAATACATATTTTATTTAATATATCCTTAATTGATTATTTTTGAAAAAAGGAAAATTTTTAAAAGAATTATAATTTTCAATTTATCTACTTCATAATTAATAGAGATAAATTAGTCTGTAAAAAAGATTATAATTACCAATTTTTTGCTTTTTTCGCTTAAAACAGAAAAAAGTTTTTTTGATTTTAAAACAAAACAAAATCAAATAAAAATATATCAAGGTTTTCTTTGAATTTTTAAATTTTTTCGTGAACCCGCTCACCTTTATCACTTGAATTATTTTTTATCAACATGGCAATATGATTCCCTTCATTCTAATTTGAGGAAATATTGAAAGAAACTTCTTATATTTTGTATATCTAACTAAATCTTGAACAACACATTATTTTCAGAAAAACAAATATGAAAAAGTAGACAAAAGAAGAGAACTACTCCCTTCACAAAAGAATGATATGGTTTGATTTGATACAGAAATTAAGCATATAAAAAAGATTTTTGGATCTTGTGTTTCTAAATTAGAGTTACTTCAAATGTACAAAATTGTCCTTTGATCCTATGACCTTAAACATGTCATGTGAAAAACTGAAACTAAAATGTTACCAAAAAAAGAAAGAGATTCTTTTTGAAACAAATTAAAAAAAAAAAAGTCATTCTTTTTTAAACGGAGGAATAATATATATATATATATATATATATATATATATGTACAAGGTACTCTCAACGGCTCATAATTAAATATGTATAATTCATATTGATAATCTATACCTACCAAAAATAAGGTTCACTCATGAATAGTTTCTCATTTTCTTTTCTGGAACATTGGCAAGAAAAGATAATTACACATTACACAAATACAATAAATGAGAAAAAAATAAGTTGATAAATTTACTATATAAACATATTTATATTTATGTAACATAATTTATTTTGTTTTACATGAATTGTATAAATTCTTTCTCTTTCTTGTTCATTACTTTCATTTGAAAAAGAAAGACAAATGAGATTCATTGTGTTATGTATAAAAAATAAGGAGTCTTACCGAAATTTTGTCGAGCCTCTCTCAAATGATATAATTCTTTTTTGGGGTGAACTCAGGATTTTCAACTCAGTCTATCTTGCTTCGCTCCACATAGATTCACCGTGCTGAGTTGGTATTTCACCGGACTAAAATTCATAAATTATTGCCATGTTCTGATACTAATTGAGGAGATTTTAGGCCCTAATCTTCTTATATGTAAATTAAAAAAATCAAGTTTGATGGATCAAAACTGAAGCACACCGTCTAAGAAATCAATGTCACACAAAAACCAATTACAGCCGCCTCACTGGATTGATTAGAGTAAAACTGCTTGTGTGGCCGACATTTAGCTAATCTTAGTGCACATGCTCTTGAGAGAACTAAAGGTTAAAACGTTGATGCGACTATCACTCTACACTCTTTGATCGGCGTTCCATCGTTCTAGCACAAGTTCAAGGACAAAAGCTAAAGGGTTAAAATGCACTTAGAAAAATAGACGGCTTTCTTTGGAAGGCTTCAAAGATAGAATAGAGATTTGTGTAATTAAGTATCTTTATTTTCATCCCAATTGGAAATAGTGGATATATGTTTTTATTTGGAGACACTATTTAGAGGAGTGAAGAAATTCACTTTCTTGTTTTTTGAAAAAATCTCATATTTGCATCACTTTAAGCATGGATTTTTTATTTTGTTAATCACATTTGCTTGGAATGGAAATTTCCTACATGGGGATTATCTATATTTCTTCTTTTATGAACAACGAAATCCTAAAGTAGACTTGGGTCTACTAGATAAGATGTAAATTCCCAAATGAGTAAAGATTAATCACTTCTAAGATAGATTGTATGACATGAACATATTGTTGTCTTGAATTTTTAACCTAAAATCAATGGTTGCAAACATCGATTGAGCTATATAAAACTGGTTTGCTTGAAAAAGCAAAATGAAGTTGAGTAAGACAATCAATACTGAGGACTTGGTGAAATTATTCTATGAGTTTGAGCTAGAGATAAGATAATCCGAGTGATTCCTCAGTAAATGGTATCACCTTGAGACAATATATCTACTCAAGATATATTTGATATTTTATTCTTAAAGGTCTTGAAGTTTGATCAAACCTAAGAGATATAGGTTTGATTGTTGGAGAGAATAATGAATGTAACCTAAATCAAACATTATCCATGTATCAAATCAATCTGGTTGCAATTAATTTTTGTCTAGTTGAAGCCAATCATAATGTACATACCCCTAGTCATTTCCAAACTTAATAGATCATATTTCTCTTAATTGCCACCCACACATGCACGCACCCATATACAGTTGAAACCCAATCATAATGTACATACCCCTAGCCATTTCCAAACTTGATAGATCATATTTGTGTTAATTCCACACTCACACGCACGCACATGAAGCCAAACACGCACCCGCACCCACACCCACACACACTAATCTTATAATTTTGTATTGTGTATGGTGTGGTATGTTTCTGTGCTCCTAGCTTGAGTTTCCTATCTCTTTAAAATGTATAAACTGAAGCAAGTGTCATTCGAGGACTAATGATGTCCAAGTAGGGGAGATTGTAACATCTCTAAAATGACATAGGTGTAAATAGAGCCTAATATTTATGTCTTGGTGTTTTCCTAAAATGAGTTAAAATGAGTTTAGGAAGCAGTGTTTAAAGTTTCATGAAGTTTGGAGGTCAAATGTCTAAGAACGCCCATGACGTTTGAAAGGTTTGCCTTGAAACGTGCTTGTGTGCATTAGTGTGTTTTATCGAGTTTTACGTGTTTGTTTTGGATGAAATTGATGTGAGACGCCTTAAACATGTATACAAATATATTCGGTTTGGAAACGTCCGGACAAAATTCTCCAAGGATAGACCAAAGGTCCTTGAGGAAGGACCCATGTGAGCCAAAAGCTGTCAAACCAGCCCAACCTACGGAAGGCAGTCGACGCCCAGTAGGTTGTTCGACGCCCCGTAGGTGAGGGGTGTAGGTTGATACTTAGGCGTAAGATCTTGTGCTCCATTTGGGCCAGCCTCAGAACAACACCGTGGACCAACAGGATGGTTTGTTGGTTGGGTGACGGGGCGTAGGTGAGCTGGCCACAATAAGTTTCGATCAATGCTAGGGGTAATTAAGTGATTCCCCTAGCATTCTAAAAATTAATTGGGGCGGTTTCTTAGGGGTATTTTTAAGTGGGTTAATAAGTCTTAAACACTTAGATGAATTCATTATTCTAAATCAAAACCCAAATTCCCTAAAGAACTCCCTAGATTTCCATTGGAGCCATGTCACGACCCAAATCGGGTTGCGACTGGCACCCACACTTACCCTCCTATGTGAGCGAACCAACCAATCTAACCTTAACATTTCAATATAATATCAACAGAAAGTAATGCGGAAGACTTAAACTTATTAAATAAAGACCAATTCATTAACTTCTAAAATTCAACATCTATTATTCCCCAAAATCTGGAAGTCATCATCACAAGAACATCTACGATCAAATGACTAAACTAAGAGTATTCTAAAAGCTAAAAATACATAAGAAGCTAGTCCATGCCGGAAGTTCAAGGCATCAAGACTTGAAGAAGAAGATCCAGTCCAAGCTAGAAGCATTAGCTCACCCTGAATTTCCGATGTAGTAAGACTGGCTTGAATTACTGTTGAGTTGAAGACGATGGCACGTTTGCTGCACTCCACAAATAAACAAGAAGAGAACATAAAAGTAGGGGTCAGTACAAAACACGGGTACTAAGTAGATATCATCGGCCAACTCAAAATAGAAATCAATATATACCAAGTAATATCATAAAATCAACTATGATACTCAACATGTAGCAACAACAAATACTATATCATTAACAATTACCGTCAAGTTCACACATGAGGACTCAAGCCTCGATACCATACTCATTTGGGAATCATGTTCATTAGATTGAGTATATTAACATCTTTCAAGATTCATTATCTTTATTTCTCTTGTGTCGGTACGTGACACTCCGCTCCCTCAATATTCATTAATCCTCTTGTGTCGGTACGTGACACTCCGATCCCCTAAATCTATGTGTCGGTTCGTGACACCCGATCCCCTAAATCTATGTGTCGGTTCGTGACACCCGATCCCCTAAATCTACGTGTCGGTTCGTGACACCCGATCCCCTAATACTACGTGTCGGTTCGTGACACCCGATCCCCTAATACTATGTGTCGGTTCGTGACACCCGATCCCCTAATTCTACGTGTCGGTTCGTGACACCCGATCCCCTAAATCTACGTGTCGGTTCATGACACCCGATCCACTAATACTACGTGTCGGTTCGTGACACCTGATCCCCTAATACTACGCGTCAGTTCGTGACACTCGATCCCCTAATACTACATGTCGGTTCGTGACACCCGATCCCCTAATTCTACGTGTCGGTCGTGACACCCGATCCCCTAATCTCCTTCCATCAATTCATCAAGCCTTCTTTCTTACCAAGGCATCATCAATCTCATTACTTTAGTTCATCAAGCCTTCTCCCTTACCAAGGCATCATCATTAAAAAGAGATTAGGTTTTTATCAAGATTTGGGATTCAATAACTTCATCATGCTTAATATAATCACAATTATATAATCACGTTCATGCATGCATACAATTAAGCACATAGCAGGGTTTACAATACTACCAATACATATCATTCTCTATTAAGAGTTTACTATGAAAGCATGAAAACCATAACCTACCTCCACCGAAGATTCGTGATCAAGCAAGCAAATTTTCCCAAAGCTTTGTGTTTTTCCCCTTCTCGATCGTCTCTCTCTCTATCGATTCCCTTCTCTCTCTTTCTCTTGTTCTTTCTATTTTCTTTATTCAAACCCTCTTTCTTTTACCCTAATTAGTATATAATTAAGAATAAAAGATGACAATAATAGCCCACTAATTAACTTAAGGTTACCTCTTTTATCCCCCAAGAAATTGAGTTATTAATATAGACCCACGAAATATATAATTATAGCAGGAATAGTCCAAAACGCCCCTTTAAAACTTAACCAGAAATCCGACTTCCACTGGGATTACGCAACCTGTGACGTCCCGTCACGCTTGCGATGGTCCGTCATGCAGGTTCGTCAGAGACTCGATTTCCTTAAGGAGTCTGTGACGGCCCGTCGTACCTACGACGGTCCGTCCTGCACTTCCGTCACGACGTTCAGAGAATCGTTCCCTGTACCAAATTCTCAAGAGTTGAAGTGTTTTGAAACGGTGGATCACGACGGTTCGTCGTTCCTGTGATGGTCCGTCCTGCAGGTCCGTCACAGAGTTCAGAGAGTCGATTTCAGCACCCAAATTTCAGAATTTCTAAGTGTTTTGGGACGAGACACCCTCGACGGTCCGTCGTGCCCATGACGTTCCGTCGTGGGTTCTGTCGTCTCAGCCTGTTTTTCCTGAAATAAAATCTGCTGCTCAAAACGACTAAACAGGTCGTTACAAGCCAAAACTCAAGATAAAGCTTGGATTGAATATTATTTGGTGATTTTCATTACTTCTTCATCAAATTCGTGTTCTAACATCAATTAAGGTATGTTCTTCATCCTTGAATCTATTTTCTTCAAGGAGCTAATCTTCAAATGATTTCCAAAGTCTTTCAAAAGATGAAATTGTCCAACTTTGTAATCTAGCCATGGATTCTTGCATAAAATTTTTTGAATCATTGTATATTGATTGAATTGATGTTAATTTTATTATTTTAGACTAAAAACTCTATGAACCCATGTAATTCATGTAACCCTAGATTTGACTACTTTGTGGGTGAGTTGATTATGTCATTATGCTATTGAATTCTTGTGTAGTTTGATTAGGTGTATTGAATTATGAATATATCATGCTAGAATTATTAGTAGGATGCCTTAAATTTATAAATTCATCTTGTATTATCTTTTATTCATTGTATATTTTAAGTATTGGATTGAATTGTTGATCATGGCCATTGGTAAGGACCTTTGAGTATTGTGTTATTTGAGTTGACTATGGATTGGAGTGGTGAGGTTGGAATAATAGTATGTTGACCTAACTTTATCTATGTTGTGTAGTATATATCTTAGATGATGATGATGATGTTTGGTATGGTCCACTTATGGTGGCGGTGCATATGTGCTATACTTGTGAATTATATGGACTCATCGGCATTACTTTATGTATTATGATATTGTTATGTTATAACGATAATATGTGAATATTATTAATTTCTAGATGAATGATGTGTTTTATGTGGAATCAAAGTATGAGTTCTTTTAGTTGATGATGTATGTGTTTAGTAAATTATAATGTAGTCATTAGGTGCATTACTTGATGTTGAAGTATGATGTTTCTTGATAGATTATATGATAGTTGTGATAATTATATTGATGATACTATAGTGGTGGATAAGGTGACCTATAGATGACATTAGTTACTCCTATGTGCTTCTTGAATGATATGTTATATGTGATATGGTGAAGTATGTATGTGTCTTGTTTTGGTAGACTTGTTTCCCTTACTTGATACATGTACAATGTGAATATGAGCTCCTGACTTAGTATGCTAAATATTATGAGTCTTGTATGTGTGATTGACATGTGATATTGAACATTGTTAAGAAGGTTTTTCACGTGGAACCTTCAACCTAGTTGGAATGTTATGATATCTTGAAGATGGAAGCCGTAATGGTATCCTTCTTGTGTGAATAGTGGACTTAGGGTTGAATGGATGAAACGACATGAAAACATCCTTAGGAAAGTCATTGAGCTATCCTCTTGACCATTGTAGGTAGCCTTAGTGTACCCTCTTTGTTAAGGTGTAATGTGATTGGATTGTGAACTAGATATGGAACCTTTTCATGCACTCCTTTATTGAAATATTCTATTAGAACAAAGGCTAGCACTGAGTGAGTATGGTTTGGGAAGTAGCTATAGTTAAGGATGAGACTAGAGTACAAAGAAAACCTTTATATTCCTTAACCATATGCCTACATAAGATGTGTCCTAGTGCTACCATTGGCAAGTAAAACACTCTCCATCAGAGTAGGTTCATGACTCCGGATTCCATGCATAGCTAGTATCGTCTATGGTTATTGCCTATTCTCATTATGTGGGATACCTACTAGTGTTGGAGAATTTTTATGAAGTTTAAGTGGTATGGGACGCTATCTAGACATTGCACGATTAGACTTTGAAGATGCTAGAGAGTGAGCCCCTAGGTCTTCTCCAAGACAATTACTATGTTAATGAATAAGTACTTACCTAGAGTAGTTTAAGGGTTGCTTAGTTAAGGTATGAAGGGGGCATAAGAATGGTCACTTCATGTCTCACCTAGGGAAGTCTTAAGAATAACTCTAGATAGGAAAAATAAATTGATAAAGTAGACATGATCTAAACTTTGGTAATCTTAAGTATTATTTAGGTAATCTTGGAGAAGGGTATGGACGTTCTCTTCTTGATTTACTTAAGTACATCTTTTGATAACCTTTGGGAGGAAAATCTCATATTATATGTATACTAGGACGGGAAGTGAGAATGAACTTATCTTAGGTAGTATAATGGATCTCTTAGGTGTGTGTGAATGGATTGTATGGGTGGTCTCTTCATAACTCACCCAAGTGAGCCTTAGAATAACCTTCGGTAGGAGGATCTCATGTTTATGTGTTTTGTAGGTGTTGTTGATGCCATATTGTAAGGTGTGAATTTTATTGGAAGTTACAGTGAAGTTCACTATAAGCTCATTGTAAGGTATATTAAATTGATATAAATTGCCTATGACTTGTATTGTGTTCTAAATGTGATTTGAGTGCTTAAATGTGGTTCTTATTAATTAAAAAGATAATGTTTCTCATAAATGTGCATTTTCATGATTTTATGCATTCTGCCATACTTAGTAAATGCATTGTACTAATTCCATACATTTTGTTATATCTAAAGGTGTAGGTGGAAGGTGAGAAGCGTCTTGAAGCAAAACTCGGAAACTAGGATTCTTTCAAGCAAGTTGAAGTATGTCCTCACTTGACTCGAGGACATAACTATCTTTAGACTTCTTTTATTCAATGTATTGTAATAGAGTAAGTAATTCTATATTTCATATTGTATGGGTCGTGTCCCAAATATTCTTGAGTCAAAGATTGACATATATATGTTGAGACTTAGTATTTTCCTATGATTTTAATATGAAAAATGTTTTAAGATATTTGGTGTGAAAAATTTTAATTCCGCACTACTTTTCATACATGTATGTAATGAATGGTGTCAAAGGGCTTCACACGCACGCACGCACGCACGGGCGTGCACACGAATGCTTAAAGTATTTCTTATTTATGATTACTTTATTTAAAAGATTAACACCATAATTCACACCTTTTCATTTTAGTAGCTTGCACATCATTGTAAGGGATGATGAATTAGAAAGACATTTATATTTTCATGAAGTAACATACATACATTCATCTTAATGCATTAAATGAATTACAATTTTTGATGAACTTTACTCGTTGGAATATACACAAGCCCTAAATTCCAGGAACCAAAATCACTCATTCCTTGGGTTTATTAACACTTAGAAATAACTACAATCCCCAAATTCTGACAAACCTAATTTAAGATTTTAAGATAAATTTTGGTGTTCCTCCAATTTTATTTATATAAATCATCTTCGTTGTTCCATGAGATCCTTAGGTGTCCTTTTCATTCTATAGTTGAAGTGGTGAAATATTTATATCAATTTTGTTCTTTGATTCATTCTTTAGTTTGACTCGACATAGGAGAATCTTGAATTTTGATTGACTATGATAGAAGGAGTAGACAAGAATTCAAAAATTATGTACTATTTCTGTATTTCTGTTTACATCTGTATTGTATAATAAAATCTTAAGAAAGATGAGTACATTGTATTATTTTTTTTGTGTTTTCAATCTGTTAGGCTTTTTAAATTTAATTTTCTAGGATTTTTTTAATTACTACTCATTTGTGACTTTATTGAAAGTTTGCTAACAACTAACCAACATTCAAAACTTACATTTGGTTGCTTAAAGAACTTGATTTTAAAAATTTAAATATGCTCCTTATTTGATACTTTTTGTCATACTTTATATATATATATATATATATATATATTAATAATTATTGTATTTAATTACTCATTTCATGTTTTCATAGAATTTTAATCATGCTATTGTAATTCACATTGGTGCAACACTTAACAATTTAACAATCTCACCATGATACGCCTATTTACAACACATGCTCAAGAATGGGTCTTTTAGTATATTTACAGGATAATGCAATCTTAAACAAAGGAGTAACTTAATTATTGAGTTAAAAAGTAGTACCTTTTCTCCCCGTGTGAAAGTGTGAGGAACTATGTGCTTGACATGCCACATTTTAGTGTTTCCTTTGTAGATCTTAGCATTCTCATACGCATGGGGACTAAACTTTTCAAGTTCATGTTATTGATTTACTCACTTCCTACCTGCCAAGTTGGGGTTGAGATTTAAGTTCTTTATCACCCATTATGGTTGGTGTTCTAATTCCGTCAGAAGATAACATGCTTTGTCGAACACCATGTGATAGGGAGAAGTTCATATGGGTGTTTTATATGCATTTCTATACACCCAACAATGCATCATCCATCTTCTCTGACCAATCCTTTCTTTGTGCATTCACCGTATTATGCAAAATTTACTTTAAGTCTCTATTCTATACTTCCTCTTGACCACTTGTTTGAGGGTGGTAAGTTGTAACAACCTTATGTTTAATACCATAGAAAGAAGATTTTTCACTATATGGTTAGTGAAATGCGTACCTCCATCACTTATGATTGACCTTGGATTTCCAAACCGAGTGAAAATGTGCTTCTTAATGATTTAATCACCACTCTTAAGTAATTTGAGGGAAGAGCTGCCGCCTTAACCTATTTGGACATATAATGAACAACCACCAGAATAAATTGTTTTCCACTGGATGGTGGGAAGGAACCCATGAAGTTTATACCCCACACATAAAAATTTCCACCTCAAGAATATTACTAAGTGTCATCTCATGTCTTCTCCATAGAGTAACCAATCTTTAGCATTTATCACATACCTTCACATAAGAAATAGAATCCTTAAATAAAAGGGGCCAAAAGAAACCATATTGTAGTACCTTATGCATTGTGCGGTCTCCTCCATGGTGTGCTACATATGATATGACATGACAACTTTCGAGTACTTTCTTTACCTCACACTCCAGAATGCATCTTGTTATGACGATATCCATTCCTTTTTGAATTAGAATGGTTCATCCCATATATAGAACTTAGCATTATAAATTAGATTTTTCTTTTGTTGGGTTGTTGCATCTGGAGGGTATTCTCTACTTTCTATAAAATTCACTATATCTGCATATCGAGGCACTTGAGAGATATCTAGTTCCATCAAATGTTCATCTGAAAACTCTTCCCCGAGTTGTTCCCCTTCATGTACATTAGAAAATCTTATAACATAGAATTATGAGTTATTTGATTCTCAGTACCCTTTATATCTTTGATCTCAAGGTCAAATTCTTGGAGAAGCAACATCCACTGAATCAACCTTGGTTTAACACCCTTCTTGTTGAATAAGTACCTAATATCTTTATGGTCAATATAAAAAATTACCTTGGTACCTATCAAATATGATCTGAACTTGTCTAAAGGCGAATACTAGAGACAACATCTCAATCTTAATTGCTTGAGAAGAATTAAGGGTCTTGATCGCATAATAGATTAAATGGAACACTTCATCTTTTCTTTGTCCAAATACTACACCCAATACTACGTTGTTTGCATCACATATGAGTTCAAATGGTAATTCCTAGTTATGAGCAATTAAGATGGGAGCTTATGTTAAGGTCCTCTTTAACATCTCAAAATCTTTCAAACACATCTTATCAAATTCAAATTTCACCTCCTTCTCCAAAAGATTGCACATAAGCCTTACAATTTTGGAAAAAAACTTAGTGAATCTCCAGTAAAAACCTGTGTGCCCAAGGAAACTTCAAGCCCTTTTTATAGAGATAGGAGGGGGAAATTTTTCAATAACTTCCAAGTTGTCTTTATCTAATTCTAATCCCGAATTTGATACCTTATGATCATATATGAAGATGTCTACCACGCCTTGAAATTTCCAAGATGATTCCACTGTAAAATCTACAACCGTAATAGAAGACAAATCTTCATAGATAGAAGGAAATTTCAAGGCGTGGTAGACATCAAATACTTCAACTTTATCGTGTGACCTCCTAGTCAACTGCCCAACTGCTACATCAATAAATGCTCACACTGTAGCTAAGAATGGACGCCCCAAAATGAATGAAACTTCAGGATTAGGCTCTTAAAACCGCAAAGTCCACCAAAAATATCAACAAAGCCACTTGTACCAACACATCCTCTACTACCCCCTTCTAGCCTAGTGATGGACTTATCATCGAGTTAGAGAATAGTAGTGGATGGTCTTGGACTACCCAATCAAATTTTCTTATATAATGATACAAGCATGAGATTAATGCTAGCACCCAAATTACATTACCCCTGGGCATGAACATTTCGCCTAATTGTAATTTGCACCGTGAAACTACCCGAATCCTTTAACTTTTTTGGGTAGTCTATTTTGAATTCTAGAGTTGTACTCCTCATTAAGTGTCATAGTCTCATACTTCGTGAGCCTTCTCTTGTTATCCATTATATCTTTAACATACTTATCATACTTTGGAGTTCCTTGTAAAATGTCAACCAAAGGCAGAATAATGTGTACCTATTTAGGAGAGAGAGAAACTTACCGAAGCATTAGTCCTCATTATACTTTCTAAGCTTTTGTGTAAATGGAGAGGATGGTTTCATTTGAGGAACGAACTTCTCAACATTGGAGTTCTTTACTACCTCTTCTGTTTTCTTTACTTTATTAACCACCTTAGTATCTCTCTTCCTTAGAGCTACTTTATCTAGTTGTTACCCACTTCTAGTACTCACCGCATTCAATTCTTAAGGTTTGGTTTAGTGTCACCAGGGAAACTTCTTTGAGAATGCAAGTTCAGTGAATTTAGCTACTTGCGCAACTTTTTTTTTTAATTCATTTAGAACATTTGGGTGTTTATTATGTACTCATCCTGCTTATGTATCCTAGCATTTATCTTCGTACCAATTTCCGTCATTATCTTACCAGTTTCTTCCATTAGCTTTTGGAGTAACTCTTCATTTGTTATCCCCCCTTTTAGGGCGCTTGGATTTACACCCTGAAAAAATATTTTGGTATTATTGCCCCATTCTGTATGATCAATATTTGTTAGACCCTTGCGCTTGGTTTGGTTTTGGTTTCCACCCTTTGATAAGTTAGGATGGTTTCTCCAACTAGAGTTATAAGTATTTCCAAATTTTGTTGACCTCCACCTCTTTGTGCATTTCCCACATATTTTACGAAATTTAGATTTGCCTCACAAAGTTCAATTACATGTGCTCCACTACAAAAGACTCCACACCAACTTGTTGTCTGATATACAACCTTCACTGGTGTTTGATTTAGTGCAATTTGTTCGAACTGCATGGTTATGTTGTGGTTTATTGCATCTAGTGTTGTGTTTATTGTGGTAGATTGATCCATATCTAAAATTCTTGCTGCTCTATGTGTTGTGCTTCTTGGCATTTCTCCTTCATAAATAAGCTTTCCTTCTTAGAGTCTATCTAGGAGGTCGAATAACTCCTCATGACTTTTTGCTAATGCTTGTCCTCTTACTACTCTATTAAGAAGTACTCATGCGTTATAATCCAAACCTTCAAATAAAGTGTGAGAAATTACCTCATTAGCCTGGTAGTGTTGCAGTTTATAATTTTTTGAATCAAGCCCATGCTTGGTAGATATCATCTCCATTTTTGTGCTTGAAGCTCAATATTTCACTCCTCAACCGTGTAGTATTGCCTTGATGGCAAGAACTTCTTTGCTAAATAATCTTATGTAGTGATGGAATTTGGTGACTCTCAATCTAATCATTGTCTAACGGATCCCAATAACAAGTATGGAAATAATCTCAACCTTCCATAGTTGGATGAAACATAGTCAGGATGTACACATCACTTATCTATAAAAAGTTTCGAATATGGATTTAAGGATCCTCATGAGGGAGATCGGTGAATTATCCCATAGAATGGATGATCTGCACCATGTTTATTTTGTTTCAAATCTGCCACCCGGTGGTAATTTCCTTGTACTAGACACCACATTGGCTGTGAGTGGGACTGCCACGTCACAGACTTGTCTTATCGGTATAATTCGGGGAACTTTAGGTTCTTGGTTATTCTTTTTCCACTCGGTTATCCTCAGTATATTCCTGGAGGCCCAACCCTAATTCTTGATGACGTCCTTGATTCACCATTTATCTATGTAATCATAGAGATCTTTCAAGTTCATCGTCTGGTTCAACAAGATCTCCTTTCCAAGCAAGACTTGAAAATCAAGTGCCAATAATATACAAAATCTAAGATCAAGTTATTAACACCTGAGCAATCTGATTGTAGACTTAAGAAAATCAAATATAAATCAATTTCTAAGTCCCCGACAGCGGTGCCAAAAACTTGTTGCTCCCAAACCCTAAACCCTAAACCTGCGCGTTTACGCGGTCGCTCAAGTAATATAGTTTTTTCTAGAAACGATTCTTTCATTCCAAGGAACTTATGATCAACTTATATTTAATACTCAATTGCACAGCTCGAAAGAAGTAACCTTTTAAAGAGTTTAATGGTTGTTAATTACTACTACGACATATGCAATCTATAAAATTAACTAATGTGAACGACTTCAAATTAATTTTTCAAGCAAGTAAAAGACAATTCCAGGGCTGCAACATGTTTTAGACTTCATGTTTCATATTTCAGGCAATGAACTATTTCAGTTATCAAGTTACTGATTTACAGGGTTAATTATATGAGTAGGGTCTCTCGACCTCTAGTCGCCTACTCTAATTAGCTATCTTACTACATCGTTGAGCGGGGATGAGCATTTCCGGGCATTTATATTTCATCGTGTTTCTTAACCAAACAAGGTGTTCGTCTGGGCGTCACTCCTAAACACAAATCAACTAAATGGAAGATAAAACTTTCTTTATTCTTTGATCTTTCTGCCTTATCCTCTCTCGATTTTAAAAATAGAGAAGAAATTTATCTCTGTGGCAGCCAGTCAAGAATTACTAAAATAAGAATATAAAAGTTACTTGATATGATAAGACAAAATTAATTGAAAAAAACCCTTTAATACTCAAAAATCAATCTATAGCTACAGTCCTAGAATAAAGAATAAACCTATTACAAAACTTAAATCTTGCTCTTGCACACCAAAATAAAGTTGAACACAAAAAAAAGCCCTAGGGGTCTATTTATATGAATTAGAAAAACTATTTTCTAAATCTAATCCAACAAGGAGTCTTATTTAAATCAATTTCCATTTGGTATGTTGCACATGAGGCACCACGTTGGGCAAGCTTTGTTGAAGAATGGACCTTGGCACCTCGCGCCAAGCTGTGCACCTGGCAAGGGACTCTGTAGTGTATGCCTTGCGCCCCAGGCCAGGCTTAAGTTTGCCTTAGTTTCTTTTCGCGCTTTCTTGCTTATCCTTTCTTCAAATTGACTCCATATTCCTTGAAAGTTCTTGCAACATCTTAACATGTATTTTAGTGCAAAATCATCATAAGTAAAAAAAAAATATCAATAGTCTCAAGATTATTCTTAAATTAAATCATATCGTGGGAATTCATTGGCAACTTCAACATACAAATATGCCTAAGGTCAATATGAGCAACGACTTTGCCACTGATAAAGTACCCATGGATTTGTGTGTGCATGGATAAATTCACTTACCACCAGAGGTTGCGAATGTTGTGTTTTAAATAACAAGTCTTATGATTTATCTACTATAGATGAAGGGGTTGTTCGGAGGTCAAGTTTTTAATGATGCAAACTGACACCTTAATAATTTTTTGATTGGTTGTCTACTTTTTAAGATGCAGGACATTGAGTCACTGTCTCTTTAACGAGAGAAACAACCTCATGTATTGCGAAATTTCCCTACGGGCCAATTTTGTTGTGGGCTAAGGTTACTTTCTTGAGATATTTTCTCACCCTTACAAATGTTTTGAGGGATGATATAGCTAACTTCGAACAATTACCAGGAGAAGATATGCATAAGGTCTAACTAAGGCTTTAGAAGAAGGTGGTTGTATGTTAAGCCATAAATTATCAAACCATGATTTCTCCAAACTTCTACCACTTATTGGATGAGGTAAATCAAGTGGAAGTTAATAACTTGGCTAGAGGTTCCTTCATGAAAATCACTTAATCACAAGATCCATTTATCCTAACTAAATGACAAATACCAATATGGCATGGCTTACTCAAGATAGGGAAAAGTCCGCAGAAATAATTGCATCAATAATGACAAATGAGTGCTAAAGAAAGTAGAGGAGCGAGATGAACAAATAGCCCACTTTATGATGAGTATGGAGATTTATTTGAGCACATGTTAGCTGCCAGAGAAAATATTATGATGGACGATGGGGAGTGTCATGCCCTGAGGCTACTTCCTAGATGCGAACACGAACCTAGGATCACCAATGATCCCAAGCTAACCATGTTGGCATAACATTCGCATACTAATAAGAAGAACTAATGTGGAAACTTAAATATCATAGAAATGGAAGTGATGGGGAATACCTATCCTAGAACTAAAATACTAATTTGAATCTACAATGACTAAAATAGGCCTCTATAGACTAGAAATGTTAAGACATGACCCAACTAGATCTAGCAAAACTGAAACTAAAGATAAAAAGCGATAAATATAAACATGTAACTATTCCTCGAAGAATGAGTACGCACCACTGATATTGCTAGACTGTAGATAGGGAACCAATCTATGTGTGGTCTGACCGCTGGGGACCTGAACCTAAATCATGAGAAGATGTAGTGCGAGTATGCGTCAGTACTTGAAAGGTACTGAGCATATAGGATAGAGTAAAGTTGAAACAATATATAACTGAACAGAAGCAATAACATAATCTAAACATGATAAGGATGTTGAAATACTTAAAATAACTAAACCGAATACAACAGCCAAGTTATAATATGCTAAGTATTTGACTAAATAATGAAGCATGGTCAATGCAATAGAGTCTAATTGAACCGTGGGAGCTACTAATAATCAACATAAAACCAGATGAGCTAAATGTGGAGTATGATGTATACGCCTCATTGAGAGGATATAATATACCTGGCCAAAGGTATAGAGGCATGCTGGCGTGATCACTAAATTGATGCCCATAGAGGGGGGACTTACTACCTAAGTGGCTCATAGTTCTGGACTAAATAGGTGATTGATCCTAGTCCAACTTGATATTATGATACTCCAAATAGATTAAATTATTAACAAATAAAGACTAAAGTTATATAATATATTGGATAGTTAAAAACTAACATGCAAACTGAGAGTGCAACATTATTAAACTGATAATGGCATATTAAAAAACTGAGGCATGTGTATCTAAATACCTAAAATATCTGACCTAGCATGCGTAATTTTAAGAACTAAACAAATACATAGCTAGGGTTCTGAATACATGCAAGAAACGAAGTAATAGCATCATATATAATATGATTTGGAACATGTAAATGATTAATTCATGAAAATCTGCTGAAGTTCTAGAAATCCTAGGTCTACTTAATAGTAGGGAATCAAGAATCTAACTTAATTCTAGGGACCTAACAGGCGAAGAAACCCACAAGTGAAATCACACATACCTGGTGACAAATTCGATAGAGTCATCTTTTGATTTTGGGTCTGAAACTGATGGAACCTTATTGCATTCTTGTACTGAGTTTTGTTGTCTATTTCTTTTCTCTAGGTTCTAACTTAGGTAAGTTCTAATTATGTGTCTAGGCTAAAACTAACCAAAACCATGAAATTTTAGGTAAAATGATGAGGTTTAGTGGTCTAACGAATAGGAAAGGATCGAAATACCCCTAACATGAATTTGCAGATGGGCTGACCACGGTCATCTTCGTGGACCGTGAAAGGGACCACGGACCATGAAGTCGGTCATGGTATAGACTTGGTCCAGGAACGAAGGGCATTTTATTCACAAGCACTTAGCATGACCTGTGTGGAGGACCACAGACCGTAAAGTTCCTTGTTATCCTCCTTTGGGCTGAGGTCTAGAGCTCAGGTTTGGGAGTTTGATGGTTAGACTTCACCGATGCCCCCATGACCAATGTCAGGGACCACAGACCTTGAAGGTTCCCGTGGTCTTAACTTGGATGATGGGGTATGAGGTTCCTATCTAAGAGGAGTCTACTGGATCAACCTTAAGAACGCCTCCCGTTCCATCATTAATATCACGGACCATAAAAGTCACCATGGTTCCTATTAGGGTGAAGGGCGTGCGAGGTTGGGTTTAGTAACCTACTAGTTAGCCTCCCACAAATTCAACCATGACCCGTTATGAGGACTAAAAATTGTGTTGGCCCATGTGGTCCTTCTTTGGGCAAAGGATCCACTTCCGTTGCAAGGGCTGAGTCTACGAGCATGTCAATGGATAGTGGACCCTATAATAGTCTGTGAACCCTACCATGGTTCACTGATTCAGGTAAGTTCTGAAACTTTTTCTGGGTCTGATTTATGAAGGTTACATTATCTACTCCTTGGTATCATTCTCCCTCGAATGAAGACTAAAATAGCTTGAATAGAGGGAAGAGCTACAACCCTACCACTAAACACTGATTTTTTACTAAACTTGTAACACCCTAAAACGAACTAAGGTGAACTAGAACTTTGTAATTGTTTCTTGGATTAATTTTAAGTTAACATGAGTTATATTGATTTTCTTTGGAAGTGGATGAAGTTTGTTTAAGTTTGGAGTTCAAACGTCCAAGAATGTTTATGACGTTCAGAAGATATGCCTTAGATAATGCTTGTGTGTTCTCATGGGTTTGAATGAGTTTTACGTGTTCGTTCTATTTAAAGTTGGTGTGGGATGTTCTTTAGACCTAGAAAACTATGTTTAGGTGTTTAACCTCAGGGTAAGACCCAACCTAGGACCCACAAGGGGCCCTAGAGAAGGTCCCAAGACAAGGAGCCAAGATTGGGTTAAATGAGCTTTGCTTTACTTGTGTTGTTATTGATGTTTAGCTACTGCTCTAAGTAATAATTTATGATGAATTGTTGATTAAAATGTTATAAGTGATGGAAGCTTGGATTCAAGGGTAAATTGGTTGAATTTTTTAGTTTTAATTATGAAATTCTCTTGAGTGGTATGGTTAACCTTCTTGGTGGCGGTGTTTACTTGAACTGTATGAATTAGTTACTTATGTGTTGTGAATGAGGTCATGAAGGCATATTATGTGAAGAAAGGTGGAAATTAAGTTATTCTTGTTAATGTGTTTCTTGAAGTTTGCTATGAAAAGTATGCTAAGGATTATGTCTAAATGACTTTATATTATTATGTGAAGCATGTTAAAGTGTGTGATGTAATGAAAGAAGGTTTAAGCATGTATAAAATGAAATGCAAATGAAATGATGTTTATGTGCAAGGTGTGTTCACATGTATTCACACACACTCACACTTGAATGAATAAATGAAGCTAAGTTAAGTCAAAAGAGAAATCTTGGGGTGAACACTATTCGTGAGTTGACAAGAAGTGTTTAGTAGCAACCTCACTATTCCCAAGAGCTTTCTAATGTACGTTGGAGGATGGATACAATTTGTGAGTTGAGATGTGGTGTCCAAAAGTTATCCTTGACCTATAGTAGTGAATGTTGAGAATACATGGGGAGTTTTGCCTAGCACCGAGAAGATATGAAGAAGAGGTGGTTACACTTCGTGATTTGAGATGTTGTATTCCAATGTATCTCTTGAGATGAGTACTCCTCGTTATAATAGAATGAGTTACTTAGTAGCAATCTCCTTATCCCTTAATTATGCGCTTGCATACGTGTAACTATTGGGAAAGCCATGTAAAAGCTAAGAGAATGACCTTACTCTAAGCAAGTGAGGATCCCTCATCTGATAGGGGTTAATGTCAGAATTCCATGTCTAGCTCTCATGGTCTATGTCGGTTAAGCTAACCCCTACAAAAGTAATGAAAGTGTTAAGTCTTCTAAAAGAGTGTACTACTTAGGGTAGGTAGTAGAATGAGACGCTATTTATATATTGCACTAGGTAGGCATTCCAAAAGGGAAGTCTTGGTGATCCTTATATGATTTGAATGAACTAAGTCCCCTAAAAGAACGTACTACTTAGGGTAGGTTGTGGTATGAGATGATATCCATCCATTTCACTAAGTAGACCTTCCGAAAGTGGAGTCCTGGTGCTAAGCCTTCTAAAAGAGTGTACTACTTAGGGTAGGTGGTGGAATGGGACGTCATCTAATCATTGCATTTAGTAGACATTTCAAAAGGGAATTTAATGTCTTGTCATTGATTGAGGGGCTTGTTCTCCCGAGGTGAGTAAGCCAAAAGGGGGTAGTCTTATGGATCACTTTGGTGTGTATTGAACGAGATGTATGTGTACTTCCTTCATGTTTAACCTTGTAGTCTTAGGATAACCTTAGTTAGGGAACTCCTACCAAAATGAATTCATTTCCTCTTTGCTTGGCCTTGGAAGTTCACTAGTTGTGGAATAGGGACAGTTCACTGTAAGTCAAAAGTGTTCACTGTAACATTTGGGCCCTTTACTATAAAATGCTCCCTTTTGTTAAAATTACAGAAATTCTTTTAGTTTTGTATAAGTTCTTTAATGTATTTCTTTCAAATGTAAAAGGTCGTGTCCCTAAGATTTTTATGTCTTGTCTTTAAGATAGTTTATGACAACGAGACTTTCTAAGTATTTATAAAAGATTTCTTTTATATTAAATATCGTGAAAATTTTTAATTTCGCACTACTTTTAATGTCTTACGTAATGAACGATAGTTAAGAGGCTTGTGTGAGACCCCAAAGGGTCAAGTATACCTTTTCCCGATCCAAGGGTTCTTCCTAACTTCTAGGGGGTACTTGTTGGTTGTAACAGACTTGGAATCAGAGCATAAGGTTATGGGAAATAGTTTTGGGTCTAAAAGTCTCACTAGCCACGTCAATTAAAGTCTTGGCCATTGGTCTGAGTCGCGACACATCCATGGAAAAGAGTCTATAGGACGATAGAGTTTCACTTTTTTCATTACTCTTGTATCGTGACATAGAACTTAACTCCATAAGATCTCTCTCTTCTTCTCCTTTTCTGGTGGTTTTCTAGGTGTGATTGCTTAGGAAGAGAGATGTTTCTATGTTGAGGGAGAGAAAGGTGAGTTTTGATGCTTATAATGGTTTTGTGGCTAGAAGAGTAAAGGTGAAGGTTAGTTTTGAGATTTCCGATGTGAAGCCATTTATGGCTATGTATGAATTATGAGGTTGGAAGTATTGTAATGAGAAACTTTATGGTGATGTAGTTCTAAGCATGGGAAGAATTATAATGATTGAATAAAGTCCCTTTTAGAGCAATGAGTTATCTTGTGATTATGTCCAATGATGGTAGAAATGCTTTAAGGTGTAAATTTGAGGAATGTTGACAGGATGTGGAGATTTAGTAGGAGTAGAGGGCAACCCTCTTGTGTGGATGATGTTCCTAGTTGTTCTTGTGATTTGGTTGAGATTCTTGTGTAGGTTCAATCTATGGGGGGGGGGGAATGTGGTATGAATACATGATACGGGAGTTTTGTTCCATGAGATTGAGTTAACTGGTGCCTAAGAGTTAAATGAAGTGGTGTTTAATAGAGTTTGTCTTGGCTTGAATCTTAAGAGGAAAGTGTTATGCTTAAATTGTAAAGTTGATGTTTAGTCTTGATGTGCATAAGTTAAGGGTAGTGTGAGTTTCTACCTTGTGAGAGGTATAATAGTACTTTGAAGTATGAGACCTTGAATATGGCTTTGCCCGAAGGGGGGGAGAATGAGTGAGTAGAAAGGTAGTTAATATCCTCATCTTTCCTTTTTGTTCTTATTCAAGATTAAAACCAAATCCTTATTAGTTTGGTAATGAGTAAGAGTCTTGCATAATATTATGAGTTATCATGTGTTATATATGAATTTAGATGAACTAAAGTCTAATGTTAAAGAAGCAAGTTATAGCTAAGGTTTGCATAATGAATGTTAAGTAGAATTGCATGTAGCATACTTAGTCCAAGAGAACCATCAAGGGTCACTAAGTGGGATTGGTAGTATGGGATGCTACTCTCACATTGCAGTTAGTGTAACTTAACAGGTCCATTTGGAGTAAGTTAGGATGGTATTGTCTCTCATATTGTCATTCCATCTTGTTAAAGTTTCTTTAAAGGTACCTTATGGAATTTTAAGAAAGTGTCACAAAAAAGTTTTGAGTCACTGTAAAGAAGTCAAAATTTTGAGAAAATTGCATTTTTCATGAAAATTGATTTCAATGTGCTTAGAAATTATGTGTATGATCATTTTTAATGTTGGAGAAGGTAGTTCCTCCATATGTGAAGGAATGAAAGTGAGATTGAATTTGTGAAGTTTTGAAAAATTGAATGTGCTATATGACACTCACTGTGAAAATCTTCATTTTTTAAAAAATTTGCTATGTCTTGAATTATAGTAAAAATGTGTGAAAAAGTGTTGTATATGAGCATATTTAATGTTGGATAAGGTAGTTCCTCCATAAAAGAATGATAAGGGTGATTTTTTCATTGTGAAGTTTTCTAAAAAAAAAAAAATTGGCATGTGTTCCAAATATTTGCAAGTGTGAAATTGTGCTCCTTGTTAGTTGCTGATTTGATTATGAATGTTTGATCATAATTTTAATGTGTTATGTGATGATAATGGAGTCTTTGATATTATTAAATTTTTATTGTCATTCGAGGACGAATGTCATTCCAAGTGGGGAGAATGTAACACCCAAAAACAAACTAAAATGAACTAGAGCTTTGTGATTGTTTCCTGAGTTAATTTTAAGTTAAAATGATTTATATTGATGTTCTTATACAGTATGTGACTTTTGGTTAAGTTTTGTTGGCAACTTTAACTCATAAGCCACTTTATCAATCCTTTTCAAGATATGATAAGAGACTACATATCTGGGACTGAGCTTCCCATTCTTGCCAAATCTCATCACCCCTTTTACAGGTGACACTTTTAAGAAAACCAATCATCAACTTGGAACTCTAGTTTCCTTCTCCTTACATCTACATAAGACTTCTGGCGACTCTGGGTTATCTTAAGTCTATCTCTAATGAGTAGCACTTTCTCCATAGCATATATACTGAATCTGGTACTATCAAAGCTTTCATCTACTTCAAACCAACAACCAACATATCTATATCTATGGCCATACAGTGCCTCATAAGGGGACACCTGAATTTTGGAATTGTAGTTGTTATTATAGGCGAACTCAACAAGACGAAGGTTATCATCCCAACTACCCTAGAAATTGATCACACAAGATCTCAACATGTCCTTTAAGGTCTTAATGGTACACTCTATTTGACCATCCGTCTATGTTTGAAATACAGTGCTAAGATTAACCTGAGTACCAAGACCTTTTTTCAATGACTTTCAAGAAATGAGAGGTAAACTGAGGACCTCTATATGAGATGATAGACAAACAAACCCCATGCAACATCACAATCTCATTAATGTAAAACATGTTGTAGTCCTCCGCCGAATCTATAGTCTTGGCCGCCAAAAAGCAAAATAAGACTTAGTGACCCTGTCAACTATCACCCAAATGGAGTGATGTTGTCTGCAAGTACGAGGTGAACTTGTAATGAAATCCATGTTGATAACTTTCCACTTCCAAGTAGGAATATCAATATCATGAGTCAGACCCCCTGGTTTCTGATGTTCTACCTTCACTTTCCGACAATTAGAGCACTAAGCCACAAAATCTTCTATATCTCTTTTCACACTATTCCACCAGTAGACTTTCCACAGATCGCTGTACATATTAGTGACGTCTGGATGAATAGAAAATCTGGCAGTATGGGCTTCTGCAAAAATCCCCTGTCTCAACTTACAAACTTTAGGAACACATAATCGACCATGATAGAAAAGTACATTATCTCCCCCTTTGGAGAAAGCCTCCACTCTCTGTTGTTGTATTGTACCCTTGAGTTCGAGCAATAGTAGATCATTGTCTTGTTTTTCCTTAACCTCCACTATTAATGAATATTTTAATCCATTTTGAACTGCCACACCACCATATGATATGCTCATAAGATGAACTCCTAAACGAGCAAGCATGTGAACATCCTTGCTAGCTTTTTTCTTTTTTCTTCAAAATGTGCTACCTTACCCATACATAGTCGCTAAGGGCATCTGCTACAACATTTTCCTTACCAGTATGATAATGCACACTCATGTCATTATCCTTGATCAATTCTAGCCATCTTCACTGCTGAATATTCAACACTTTCTGGGTGAACACATACTGAACACTCTTATGGTCTGTGAACATATCTACATGAACATCATACAAGTAGCGTCTCCATATCTTGAGTGCAAACACCACTGCTGCAAGCTCGAGGTCATGAGTTGGATAGTTCTTTTCATGCACCTTAAACTTTCTGGAAGCATAAACTATAACCTTACTTTGCTAAATCAACATACAACCTAGGCCGATTCTGGAAGCATCACTGTACATAACATAACTATATGACCCCTCTGGTAGATTCAAAACATTAGTTGTAGTTAACCTAGTTTTCAGTTCTATGAAGCTCTTCCCATAATAATCTGAATACCTAAAACATGACCTTTTTCTGAGTCAACTTAATCAACGGAGAAGATATGGATGAAAATACTTCCATGAACCTTCTGTAATAGCCCGCCAACTCTAAGAAATTTCTTATATCCGAAGGAGATGTAGGTATGGTCTGTTATTTTAGTGTCTCTCTTTTCTGAGTATCTATTTGACTCCCTTCACTATACACTATATGCCCAAGGAAAGAAACATGAAAAATAATTGACGATCTTTGAGTGTTTGCAGGACAACCCTTAACTGACTCACATTTTTTTCCTCATTTCCAGCGCAAATAATGATATCATCAATAAAGACGATAACAAACAAGTTCAAATATTGTTCATCAAATCCATGAAAGTTGCAGGAGCATTGGTTAGTACAAATGACAAAACCACAAATTCATAATGACCATGTCAAAATTTGAAGGCTATTTTCGTTGACTATCTATAACTCTGAGCTGATGATAACCCGATCTGAGGTCTATGTTTGAAAAATAACTAACACCATGAAGTTGGTCAAACAAGTCATCAATACTGGTAATGGTATATTTATTCTTAATTGTGACCTTGTTCAACTACCCATAGTCGATGCACATTTGGAGAGAACCATCTTTCTTCTTCACGAACAATACTGGTGCACCCTATGGAGAAATACTAGGTCTATTGAAGCCCTTATCTAGAAGGTGTTTCAACTATACTTTTAATTATTTAAGATCTGTTCGATCCATTCCGCAAGGAGAAATAGAAATAGGTCGGGTATCTCGAAGAAGATCAATTTTGAAATCAATTTTTATTTAGGGAGAAACTCCAGGAAGATCTTTTGGAAACACTTGTATAAGCTCATTAACCACTGGAACTGACTCAAGAATTGGGTTTTCGGAGCATGAATAGTTAACCCAAACTAGATGATAGATATCATCTTTCTAGCCTTAAGGTAATAAATGAATCGATCCATATACGCTAACATACTACCCTTCCATTCTAGGATTGGTTCTTCTGGAAACTAAAAACAAACAATTCTAGTTCTACAATCGATTAAGGCATAACAGGAATGTAACCAATCCATGTCTAAAATGTCATAAAATTCTCTCATTTTTAACTCTATAAGATCTGTTGAGGCAACTTTCTAAGAAACTGGCAGTTTTTGTATACCAGTTTAGCTAAAACTGGTTACCGACTAGAGTAGAGACTGTGAAAGATTATGAGAGACTTTCTGGAATAGCATCAAAAATTGACTGCTATATAATGAGTTACAAAGAGAGAGTAGCCCCTGGATATAACAATGCATAAATATCAAGTTTAAAGACTTGTAACGTACTAGTGACTACATTAGAAGAAGCTTCCTGATTCTGTGAGACTGAAGATCAGTGATCCTATTCTGGCGCTATCCGCCACCTGTACCAGATAAGTTACTCTGTTGTTTCGGGCAGCTTACTGGTGCTTCTAAAGTTGTATACTAACTCTACCATTATTTCCTCCTTGACCTTATTTAGAAGGAAAATCCTTCAACCACATCCAAGGCACTCTCCCAAATGGTTCATACCAAACTTAGGGCAAGTCGGGTGGGTTTTGGTACCTGAAACACTTCCCTAAGACTTAGATCCTGATACCATACCTTTTTTATCTTGTCTTAACTTGGAGGATGAACATTAGCTGATGAAGGTGCTAGAGTTGAGAATTTTGCTGATCATGCGAGCGATTTCTACCACACAATTTCATTTAAGAATACTCATAGTTTCTAGCTTCTTATTTTCCTTGGATTGTTCCCTAAGCTTATCACCTTAAACCAATTGAGCATGATTCATGAGCCTATATATCTTCATATCTCCTAGCAACATAGCAATCATGAACTATGTCTTCACTAAGTTTGACTCACCATAAAGAAAATTATTCATTTGAGCCTTGGAATCAAGAATAATGTGGAGAGCATACTTGGAGAGTTGGATAAACTTAAGCCCGTACTCTTGGAATGTCATGTTACCTTTCCTTAAATTTATAAATTGTTGAACTTTTTCCTTTGTTAACTCCCTTGGTAAGAAATTGTCAAGAAAATTTTGACTACAACAATCCCAACTGATAGGAGTTGCATCTATACCCATTGTAACGCCCCAAAATGAACTAAGGTGAACTAGATCCTCGTGAGTGTTTCTTGAGTTAATTTGTAGTTAAAAGGAGTTAATTTAGTGTTCTTAGGCAGTGTGTGATGTTTGCTTAAGTTTTGAGGTCAAACGTCCATGACGTTCGGAAAGTGTACCTTAGATAGTGCTTGTGTGTCTTGATGTGTTTGGGTGAGTTTTACGTGTTAGTTTTTATCAAAATTGATGTGAGATGTTCCAAAGACCTAGATGAATTATTTTAGGGGTTTAACGTCTGGTCACGACCCCACATAGGACCCACAAGGGGCCAAAGATGAAGGGCCCAAGACTTGGAGCAAACTGCCAAAAAGTAGTGCCCATCGACAGCCAGTCGACCATGCAACGGCCCGTCAGCCTGGTCCATCGTTTAGGAAATGAAAACCTGCAAGTTTGGAGTTTCACCCCAACCAACGAGACCTCATCAACGTCCCTTCCCTTGACGAACGGACCATTGGTTGGTCCGTCGATAGTGGTTATCGCAAACGCTGCACGCTGCTTGTTAAGTCTTGGGGTGTTTTGTATATTCACCCCAAGTTTTTTATAACCCTAGGACGTTCTTTTTAGGGTTTATTAGGTATATAAAAGTGTTCTAAACCCTAAGACCTCATTTTAGACCCCTCTTCCTAAAACCCGAAACCCCTCTCTCTTCGAATTCTCTCTCTAGTCTCCATGGAAGCTTGAAGTCAAGAAATGCTAGGAGGGCTGTTGATGGTTGTTTCTTCATAAAAACTCATTGGTATTTATTTAATGTGAGGTACGGTGTCCATCCTTGAACTCCCTTTTATTCAAGGAGTCCCTTCTAATGAATTTTCAAAATGGGTTCTCGACCCAAGTTTCTTTTATCTTCAACTCTAAATATAGGTCTTTCATGAAGCATTTTGAATGAATTATTAATGATAATTATAAGGTTATTTGGTGGTTTTAAGTATAAAACTACAATGAAATCATGATAAATCTTTTCTTCAAATGTTGGCTTAAGAAATGGGTTATTGTTGGGTTTTATTTGCCCTAATTTCTTACCATAAATAGGTTTTCCTTTTAGGAAAAGGTTTTGGATTGACTAATCCTTTTTCTGGTAGGAAAAGGTTTAGGACTTTATAAATAGAGGAATGTTCCTTCTAACTTAATCAGCATTCACAATGTAGTCTTAATGGCTTTGAGAGTTTTGGTTAGGGGGAGAATTTATGGGTCACAAGCTTGATATGTTATCACTTGTGTGAACCTCCCATGTATTCTGAGTGAATTGGTTGAGGTTGTTTCCCTCTGTATTTTGTACTCTCATATTTATAGTGGATTGCTCATCTCCTTTGTGGACGTAGGTCGATTGACCGAACCACGTTAAATTTATATGTCTTTTGGTATATTTCTCGTTGTCTTCTTACTCATGGTCTTTCGAGGCTTGCTTTGCTAGCTTTCGCGTTTACACCTGCTTATTTTTCATCCTAACAAGTGGTATCAGAGCCAGATTCAATGACGAAGTCAGGTTCAGTGGTTCGATAATCGATTATTGAACCAGGTCAGAAAGAGGTGTTCATCTTGGCGGGTGTAGTTCAAGCCACAACCTTTTTTGACAGTAATGAAAATTTGTTGGAGAAATTGTTTCAGAGAGGTTCTCTGTGTTGAGACACAAATTTTGCAAAGGATATTATGGAGAGGAGAAGCAAGTTGTTGAAGATTAAGTAAAGAAGGTGGACAAATTTATTTTGTCAGAAATTCAGGTCAAGGGGGAGATTTGTTGGGTTTTATTTTCCCTGATTTATTACCATAAATAGGTTTTCCTTTTAGGAAAAGGTTTTGGATTGACTAATCCTTTTTCTGGTAGGAAAAGGTTTAGGACTCTATAAATAGAGGAATGTTCCTTCTAACTTAATCAGCATTCACAATGTAGTCTTAAGGGCTTTGAGAGTTTTGGTTAGGGGGAGAATTTATGGGTCACAAGCTTGATATGTTATGACTTGTGTGAACCTCCCATGTATTCTGAGTGAATTGATTGAGGTTGTTTCCCTCTGTATTTTGTACTCTCATATTCATAGTGGATTGGTCATCTCCTTTGTGGACGTAGGTCGATTGACCGAACCACGTTAAATATGTGTGTCTTTTGGTATATTTCTCGTTGTCTTCTTACTCGTGGTCTTTCGAGGCTTGCTTTGCTAGCTTTCGTGTTTTTACCTGCTTATTTTCCGTCCTAACAAGTGGTATCAGAGCCAGATTCAATGACGGAGTCAGGTTCAGTGGTTTGATAATTGACATTGAACCAGGTTAGAAAGAGGTGTTCATCTTGGCGGGTGTAGTTCTAGCCACAACCTTTTTTGACAGTAATGAAGATTTTGTTGGAGAAATTGTTTCAGAGAGGTTCTCTGTGTTGAGACACAAATTTAGGAGATTATGGAGAGGAGAAGCAAGTTGTTGAAGATTAAGTAAAGAAGGTGGACAAATTTATTTTGTCAGAAATTCAGGTCAAGGGGGAGACTTGTTGGGTTTTATTTGCCCTGATTTGTTACCATAAATAGGTTTTCCTTTTAGGAAAAGGTTTTGGATTGACTAATCCTTTTTCTGGTAGGAAAAGGTTTAGGACTCTATAAATAGAGGAATGTTTCTTCTAACTTAATTAGCATTCACAAGTAGTCTTAAGGGCTTTGAGAGTTTTTGTTAGGGGGAGAATTTATGGGTCACAAGCTTGATATGTTATCACTTGTGTGAACCTCCCATGTATTATGAGTGAATTGGTTGAGGTTGTTTCCCTCTGTATTTTTTACTCTCATATTCATAGTGGATTGCTCATCTCCTTTGTGGACGTAGGTCGATTGACCGAACCACGTTAAATCTGTCTGTCTTTTGGTATATTTCTCGTTGTCTTCTTACTCTTGGTCTTTTGAGACTTGCTTTGCTAGCTTTCGCATTTACACCTGCTTATTTTCTGTCCTAACAATTATTGTTGTTTAGCTACTGCCCTAAGGGCTACATTATGATGAAATGTATAGAAAATGTTATAGGTAATTAAATATTGGATTAAAGGGTAAGTTTGTTATGATGTTTATCTTTGATTTTGAAACGTTCTTGAGTGGTATGGTCTACCTTCTTGGTGGAGGTGTTTACTTGAATTGTATGAATGTAAAGTTACTAGTTTATTGTGAATGAGGCCATGAAGTCTTGTTATGTGAAGTAATATGAAAATGATGTAATGCTTGTTAAATGTGCCTTATGAAGCTATTATGTGAAATAGGCTAGAGAGTATGCTTAAATTAAGATATTCTTGTTAAGTAATTTTTGAAGCTTGTTATGAGAACTATGTTAAGGATTATGTCTAAGATGACTTATATGATTATGTAAAGTATGTTAAAGTGTGTGATGTGATGAAAGAAGGTCTAAGCATGTAGAGAATGAATTGTAAATGATATCATGCTTATGTGCAAGGTGTGCTCACATGTACACACACACTCACATTTAAAAGAATGTATGATGCTAATTTGAGTAAAAGGGGAGTTTTTGGTGTGAGTTGAGATGAAGTGTCTAGTAGAAACCCCACTACTCCTAATGAGCTTTCCAAGATAGGTTGGAGGATGAATGCCCTTCGTGAGTTGAGATGTGGTATTCATTAGTTATCCTTAACCTATAGATTATAATGTTGAAAATTCATGGGGAGTTACGCCTAGCACCGAGAGGATATGAAAGAGAGTACCTCTAGAGATTAGTGCTCCTCGTTAGTAGAGAATGACTGACTTAGTAGAAATCTCCTTATCCCTTAACTATGTGCCCACATAGGTGTAGTTATTGGAAAATCCATGTAAAAGCTAAGAAGTATGACCTTACTATAGGAAAGTGAGGATCCCTCATCCGATAGGGGTTAGTATCAGGATTCCATGTCTATCTCTCATGTTCTATGTCAGTTAAGCCAACTCCCCACAAAAAAATTGATTGAACTAAGTCTTCTAAAAGAACGTACTACTTAGGGTAGGTGGTGGTATGGGACGTTACCTACTCATTGCACTAGGTAGGACCTTTCTAAAGGGAAAATTTGATGCCAAACCTTATAAAAGAATGTACTAATTAGGGTAGGTAGTGGTATGGGACGCTATCTACTCATTGCACTAAGTAGCCATTTCGAAAGGGAAGACTTTGGTGGTTTGTTGGGTGTATTTTAATGTCTTGCCATTGATTGAGGGTCTTGTTTCTCCAGAGTTGAGTAAGCCTAAAGGGGTAGTCTGGAGGATTGCTTTGGTGTGTATTGAAGGAGGAATATACATAATTCCTTCATGTCTTACCTTAGTGAGCTTAGGATAATCCCAAGGTAGGGAAACTCTTATGAAAAATGAGTTCACTTTCTCTTTCGCTTGGCCTTGGAGGTTCACTCATTTAGAATAGGATAGTTCAATGTAATTGCTCAAGTTGAATATATTGAGAATGCTTCAAATGATTTATTGTAAATGCTCAAATGGTTTCACTGTAAATATATAAGTAGTTCACTGTAAGTTTTGGGATTTTACTGTAGATGGTCTCTTTTGGTTTCAAATTATGGAAACTCTTATCTAAGTGTTAAATGATGGTTCTTATGATGTTTTGCTTCTAAATTCACGAATGGTTTACATAATTGGCATGAAATGTTATTTTACTAAAATGCCCTTTTTCGCTTGTTTTTGCATATGCCATACTTAGTACATTATTTGTACTAAACCCGTACTTTTCTATACTATCTAAGTATAGGTTGGAAGCAAGGTTGAAGTCTAGAAGGCAAAGCTTGGGAAAGTTCCTCTCAAGACAAAGTATGTCTTCGTATATTCGAGGGCATAATTTCTATCTTCTTAGTTTCCTTATGTTAAGACTTATAATGTATTTCATTTCAATGTAAAGGGTCGTGTCCCTAGGTTATTTATGTCGTATCTTTAAGTTTGGCTGGTAAGATGCCAACTCAACCTAATCATTTACAGTTACCTGCATCGCTTCAAAGATCTTCTTGACCTCATCAACGAAGTTTTTTGGATCTTCCCCAACTTGTGATCCTAAGAACTCTGGCGAGTTCATCCTAACAAAATCCTGAACTCTAGTTGCAGTTGACTCAATATCAACATTTGCAGGAATTGGAGCCCGCTAATTGTTCTGGTTGGCCACACTCTGAACCAACATCTGAATGACATTTCAGAACTCTGCATTTGAGACATCTTGGTCAGAGGATAGAGGAGATACATTTGTTGTTCTGGCATTCGCATTCCTGGAGTTAGCTTTACGAGGAGGCATGATTTGAAATGTCGAATTTCGAGTTAGAATGGAATTATACTACACCTTATGCATGATAAGAATAAAAAAATAAAGATTTTTTCCTAAAAACATTTTTTAGACTCTCTCATTAGATGTGGTGCGCACTACACACTCATGAAAAGGACTCCACCTAGTTTGATTTTTTATACATCCTAGGACACTTAAACCTAATGCTCTGATATTAAGTTTGTCATGCCCCAGGCTATCTCCTGGATACGGACACAGGACCTATGTTCACAAGTGACCCTAAGCTAACCCCGTTGGCATTACATAAGCATACTGAGAATAATAAGAAGAAATAATGCGGAAAAATAAATATCATAGAAATTAAAGTGATGGGGAATACCCATCCTAGAACTGAATATATAAAATATGATTGTTTGATACAAAGGAATATCAAAACTCAAATACTAAGTTAAATCTACAATGTTTGAAATAAGCCTCTACTGACTAGAAATGTTAGGATATGCCCCAACTAGATCTAGCAAAACTGAAACTAAAGACTAAGAGTGATAAAAGATAAACATGTCACTAACCACTGATATTGCTGGACTAAAGATCGGGAATTGATATATGTGTGATCTGGCCGCTGGGGACCTGAACCTACATCACTAGAAGATGTAGCACAGAGTATTTGTTAGTACTTGAGAGTAAATTTGAAACAACATATAACCGAACAAAGAGATAACATGAACTGAACGTGTTAAGGATGCTGAAATATTTAACATAACTAAATTTAATGCAACGACCAAGCTATAACATGTTGAGACTTAATACTGAAACCTGGTCAATGCAATAGAGTCTAATTGAAATGTGGGATCTACTAATAACCGACATAAATCCACATGAGTTAAATGTGGAGTCCGATGTATATGCCTCATTGAGAGGACCTAATATACCCAACCAAAGGTATAGAGGCATGTTGGTGTGATCATTAAACTGATTCCCACAAAGGGACTTACAACCTATGTGTCTCATAGTTTTGGGACTATATGGGTGATTCCCTAATCCAACTTGGTATTATACTACTCCGAATGGATTAAATGATTAGCACATTAAGACTGGATTTCTTAATATATTGGATAACTGAAAACTGACATGCAAATTGAGAACATTATTAAACTAATAATGACACATTTACAAACTGAGGCATGTGTATCTGGATAGGTAAAATTTATGACCTAGCATGTGTAATTCAAGAACTAAATAAATACATAGCTATTTTTTGAAATTTATGCAAGAAACAAAGTAATAACATAATAATCTGATTAGGAAATGTAAATAACTAATTCATGATAATCTACTGAAGTTTTAGAAACCCTAGTCTAGTTAATAGTAGGGACTCAAGAATTTGACTGAATTTTAGGGACCTAATGGGTGAAAGGAACCAACTACTGAAATCCCACATACGTGGTGACTAATTCCATAGAAAAATATTTTGATTTCAAGGCTAGAACTGATGTCATCTTGTAACGTTCTTGAACTGGGATTTTGTCACCTCTTTCTTCTCTCTAGGTTCTAATTTTCTACGTTTTGATAAAATATCTCACTTAGGTAAGTTCTAGTTGTGTTTTTACGCTAATAATAACCAAAACCAAGAAATTTTAGGTAAAATGATGAGGTTTAGGTCTAATGGAATAGGAAAAGACCAAAATACCCCTAACTTAAAGTTGCAGACGGACTAACCACCTCCATCTTCAAGGACTATGAAAGGGACCAAAGACCTTGAAGTCGGTCAAGGTCTGGACTTGGTCAGGGAACTGAGGGCCTATGATTCATGATCCCTTATCATGGCCCGTGTGGAGGACCACGGACCGTGAAGGTTCCCGTGATCCTCACTTGGGCTGAGGTCTATAGATTAGCATGGGAGTCTACTGGTTAGACTTCACGGACGCCTTCACAACCCATGTGAGAGACCACGCACCCTGAAGGTGCCCATGATCTTCACTTAAGTGAGGGGTCCTAGCTAGGAGAAGTTTACTCTCTCGACCTTACGGATGCCTCCACGGCCCATCTTTAGGACCACATACTGTGAAGGTCCCCATAGTCCTTACTTGGGCGATGGAGGTGCGATGCTGGGAGGTGGCCTACTAGTTAGTCTTCTACGGATTCCACCACGACCTTTTGTGAGGACCACCGACCGTGATGGCCCCCGTAGTCCTTACTTGGGAGAGGGGATCTGCCTCTCTACTAAGAGCTAAGTCCACGGGCAGGCCTATCATGATCCGTGAACCCTGACGTGGTTCACTGATTCAGGTAAGTTTTGAAACTTTTTTTGGGGTCTGATTTTCGAGGTGTTACAGGGAGCATAATGTATCGTTTCTTGTAAATATGGATTCTTATGCCTCATTCTATAAAGATGTTAAATACTTGACAAACCAAGGGTCAAGTTTTTGATAATGGTACCAAGAAACCAATAATGATCCTTGGCGTCCTCTAGATGAGAAGCAAGGTTGGAAAGATTGAGATTGTACATGGAGAGATCGAGAAATATGGAGGATGCCAAAGTGGTATCCAACATGACACTCTCTCAAACTCAAAAAACGATGGTCATTGTATGAAGATAGTCACAAGGAGAGAAAAAGTGTTAGAGGATGCCAAAGTGGTATCCAACAAAGTTGGTTGGAATAAGGTTGATTATGGGTCAAGTCCTAGTGCACCCGAATTGTGGTTGATGAGAAATTGTCAAAAGAGGAGAAGATAAGCTTTGATGAAGAAAAGGAGGGTGATCCATCTAAGGTGATGATTGATATTGAGGAAGAAATAAGGGATAAATCATTTAACGGGCCCAAGTGTGCCCCTCCTAATCCTCAAAGAGTGATCAACAAGAAAGAAGATGTTCATTTCAGAAGTTGTAGATCAGCACAACAAACGGTCAGTGAATATTCTATTAATTGATGATCTGTTGCAAATGTCGGGGTAGTTAAGTCTCACCATTACAATGGTGTGATAGACAACCTATTCGCCACAAAGAAAAAATATCTGAGAGATTTCACCATTTCGTGTACAATTAAGGTGAACGAATTTGATAAAGTGTTACATGATTTAGGGGAAAATATCAATTTGATGCCTCTTTTAATTTTCAAGAAGTTGGTTCTCAGGTATGCCAATGGATATACTATTTGACGTCTCAGTCAAAGTGGACAAGTTCACTTTCCTGATGAATTTTGTAATGCTTGATTGCAATATGGACCTAGGTGTGTCTATCTTTTTAAGCCTACTATTTCTCACCAGAGGTTGAGTAATTATTGATATATAGCTTGGAGAACTCCAATTTATAGTTAGAGAAGAATTGATGAAGTTTCAATGTGGGCACACCTACAAAAACCACCTGATGAGTGTAGAGTAGTATCTGTGAATGGGTTGGTGAATAAGCAGGTGAATAATCCATAGGAGGAGAAAGTGCCATTCGATATAGCATAATTTTAAGGTACTAGCATCGTGCCAAGAGGTTAAATCATAGAGCTTCTTTGTCACGACCCAAAGTATACTATAGACGTGACATAGAGAATAGGCATAACACCTAAGATTTAAAAAGAAGGAAAATCCTTAGGTGGCAAAGTTCAATAATTCTGAAAATATCAAGGCTCCATCAAAGAATTCAAAACAAAATGATGATTCCTATTTAACATTTGTACTCTGCTTAAGCTTGGTGTGTCCTTACTGATCTAATGTTCCATATAAGACATAAATCATATAGAAACATTAGATTTTGCAGCTGCACTTCTTGTCACCCTACTAGTGGTATCACTAATGTCACTAGCTTGTTCCTTCTTCTCTTTTCTTCCTTTATTAGTAAACCTAAGGGAAACATCTGCTTGCTTCATTATTTGATCATAGTTTTATTTATGCCCTCCTCTTGATCCATCGAACCTTTTCCAGCATCATCTTCTTTTCCTTTCAATTGGAATGTGAGCAAATCACGTGCAAAGTTTTGTTAGGAGATGCTTGTCTATACAATGTAATCTCTACCACTGAGTCACCTGAAACTTCCCTACTTCCACTTAGACTTATGATTGCAATAGGTTTTGGATTAGCTTCGACTATTGCAAGATTGCTTTGAAGGATTGTCCAACTCGACACTCTTATCATTTGTGTTCTCATACGTCTCCACCTGGCCTTTTTGTTACTATAACAACTTTGCTGGTCTTGGGAAATATTATTTGACTCGTTAGTCTATTTAAATTCCTTTCTCTTGTCTCTTTATTATTTGTTGAATTTTGTCTCTTGCCTAATCTTGTAGATTTTCTTAGTGTTGTGAATTTACTATCACGCTTTCTTCCTCCTCATCATCTCTGTCTCCCCTTTTTTAGGAAGAAACTTGCTTGTATTGTCCCCCAAAAGATTGAGTGGCGCATTACTTTGTATTGGAAAGATCTTGATGCCTCCCACCACTGCCTAATCTAGCCTGCCATTCCTTATCTTCTTCTGTTTGCCCGTCCTCATTGACAAGCATGTCAAATTTATTTGTAGAAGTAATGTCTTCTTTGTTGCTAACCCCTTCCTTTTGTTTGTTATTAATGTTCTCCTTAACTGTATTGTCGTTCTTCATATTGATGTTTTGTTCCCATTATTGCAAGTCACCAACAATACAACCACTGGTAAGCATTTTGGTATCATGATGTGGTTGTCTCCCCCTTTTTGGAGACTCATCTTGATTTTTCCTCTCATCCTTGGAGTCGCTACTTCTACTCGACACATTGGGAATTGGCCTTAATTAAGAATGCAATACCCTATAAGTTGTCACACAATGACCCTGGAAATTACACTCCCTACAATAGTTCGGCAAATAATTGTATTGTATTTTAACATTATTTGCACAAACTTGGGCAAATCGGATATCAAGTCTACTTGAACGTTGATTCTAACACAACTAGGTCGAGGTTTACTAATAGTTGTCATGTCTAACTGCAAAGGCTTTTCTACTGGTGAAGCAAAAGAGAATAGAGTTTCCTTAACAAAATAGGTAGGTAGTAGATTTGGGAAGGATATCGACGCCATAGCTTATTGTCCACCCTAAAAGTAGAATCATATATTGGAAGTAGAAACTCCGATTTTATCCTTTATGTAATGAGAATTTATGGACGTTAGATTGATAAATTCTTCAATGAGTTCACATCGAATCAAATGTGACGATTAAGTAAGACCCTGATCCTACAGCAATCCTTTATCCCATATTAAATCGGCAAACCTTTCCTTAAGTCCTCAACATCAGGCCAACCATAAAAAAATTCATACTTCAGCACATTGCAAATCTTATTGGGCATTCATGCGATCAACTTTAGCTTCCGTCCACTGAATTATCAATATATAGTGTGTTTGGTATGAAGGAAAACATTATGTTTGTTATAAACAATTTGTATTATAGTGAATGTCTAATTATGTGGAGTCCTAGTAGGATATGGTTAGGAATCCTACTTGGGGACCAAGTAAGGTTTTCCCTATAAATAAAGGGTTTTCCTTCATTGTAAAGAAGATTGGTGAAAGATCTATGAATCTTGAATATACTTCAAGATGAATAAGAAGTCTTTTCTCTTCTCCCTACTTTCTTCTTCTTCTAAATTTATATAGTTTCATAACACGTTATCAGCACGATTGTTCTACTCTTAAAGAATTATTATAGAAGACGGGAAAAGTACAAAACAGATCTTGCATAAGTTATGCAATAAGGTTCTTAAATCTTCAAGGTATGATTTATCTTTACGTTATAATTATTTATTGACAAATATGGAGTTACCATCTGGAGTAAGTATTTAAAGTTTTATACGTTTAATTTACACGGATGAGAAGAGAATTCTTTAATCTATTTTAATAATTGAATAAGCACAATTTAGTGAAAGATATGTTTTCCACCTTTATATGAGGTATGTGATCTATTAAGCTATATTTATTAACTACTAATGTTGATTATAAGAAATTAATAATCTCAATTATGTGTGTAATTATAATGTACGATCATATTAATGATCATCAAAAGTGATAAAATTAAATTATTTTGAAGGCTTGAGGTTGAGCCTCATTGTGGGTAAGACGGTAGATTTAAGTTTTATCGCACCAAAAAAATAAGACGATGGATTTATGTCTAATCGCACAAAGAGGGTAAGAATTGGGTTAAACTCCTGATGCACTATGATGATAAGATATTGGGTTCAAGACCCGTTGATTTATGACCTAAGACACTTTTATATGAATAAGACATTGAATTTTGAGTTTTAATGCACCATATTAATGATATAATAATGACTAAAGAAAAACTAATGTATTTTAGATGAAGAGTAATGAAATTTACTGAATTTACTCCATTACAAAAGTGAATGTTGTATTAGTGCATAATATGTCTGAAAGAAGACAAGTGATTGAATAATGCACATAAATATGGAATGAGGTACTAGCTATTATAGTTTGATAAGCTCACATGTTTGTGTTCCATTCATGAAGAATGAGAACTTCTGATAAATGCTAAAATATGGATCCATTCTCTAAAGGGAATGAGGTGTAAGACACCATGCTAGTCATGAGAAAGATTGCGACCTTGGTCAATGATGTGATATCACCAAGAATGTCTCTAAGAAGACATGTATTATAGAAAAGTTTCATGTTTTATCTTCGGGCTTGTATTGGACAAGAATAAGAAATTTACTAATTCCTATACTTTCTTAGTTTAACATGATTGTCTGCGACATCGTTAGTCTATAATGTTTAGAAGAATTATGGAAAAATAAAATGGACTTTCATGGAAGAAACTAAAAATTCTTTTAAATGGTGAATTTTCTTGTACTACTTGTTAGCAAGGCAAGCTAACTGTGAGACAACCATAAATGAAAGTTGAGATTGAACTTTCTGCGTTATAGGAACGTAAACAGATATTTGTGGACCTAGTCATCCACCAAGTGGATCGTTTAGATATTTAATGGTCCTAACAAATGTTTCTTCTATATGGTCTCATGTGTGTCTATTATTATCTCGCAACTTGATGTTTGCAAAAATGTTGGCACAAATAATATGTTTACATGCACAATTTTCTTCAGATTAGTTCATTCAATGATCGGATAACGACTCACCTAAAGGATAAAGTGATTGAGAAGAAATAAATCTGAAAATTACTCTTGGAGTAATAAAATTGAAATTTACTCATATAATAATAAATTAGAAATTTACTGAAGCAGAAGGCACATGGCGTAGTTAACTTGAAGTTTACGAGTACTAATAATTTTATTAGTTGGCGTGAATAATTTGGTCATCCCAAAGATGTGGATACTGAGTAATGGACATACATTGAAAAACTAGAAGATTCTTCAAGAATTCTTTACGTTGCTTGTTCTCATGATAAAGTTGATTGGATCAACTAAAGTTGGGACTAAATCCCTAAATTCTGAAAAGTGTAAAAGGTGAATATGGGACCGTTCACCTATCATGTGATACGATAAAAAGATGCATCTATAAGATAATCACATGTGTTTTTGTTGTCAACATGTAGTTTGACATTCACAAAATTGTTTGTGCAAAAATAATTGAGTTAAGAACACAATTTCAAAATATGTAATCAAGACAATTTATCTTGATAATATTGATAAATACTCAAGATGATGTGACACTAAATGTCTCAAACAGTAAAATTATTTTTTGTGAAATTTAAGTTTCACATGTTGATATGAAATATGATATTACATACAAACATAATTGTATGAATCAAACCAATATAAGTTATGATCAATTTTTCTGTTAATTGGTTTATGGTCAGGGACCAAATAGTTTTCATCTGATAATTTTGATGTGCAATATATGATTAATGAATATACTATGATGCACAAAGATAGATTCTCCAACAGATTGAGATATATGTTAGTTTGTCTAACATAAGGGGAAGATTGGAAGCAACACAAAAGTTGTAAATACTCCTATCGAATGTCCCATAAGGATAAAGTCTATGACATACATGAAGCATGATAGACTAATCAATTCTAAATAAAATAATCCTTGAAAAAGGGGGAGGATCAAAGAATCAGAATGATCATAATAAGTAGACAATGCGCTCCTGGAGAGCCTACGATATAACACTTTATGAAACCTCATGAGAGGGGTAGCTACCTAAATATAATGAAGTGATGAGATCTCAATAAGTTATGTCGTATTGTGAATCAATGCAAAATGGTATATCGTGGACGATATCTTTGATACAATAGCGTGCAATATTGTAAAAGATTATGAGGATATGAATTCTACATCTATTAAAGAATGCTTGTGTAGAAATAATTATCAAGTGAAAAGTGGAATGATGCATCTTGGTAAGCGTAAAGCTTATTTGACTTGCAATCTAGGCACTAGAAGATGTCATACATCTAATATTAAGTGTTGTTACTTAACGAGATTGATATGAAAATATCCAATGGGTTCAAAATTTAAAGCATAAACAAGTTTTTGGAAAACTTGTTTATCATCCTCATAAGGATCAAATAGATTCAAAATGCATAGAGCATATAAAAGTATTATTATGCAAGTTGATGACTAGAATTGAAACTCTTGGCAATAGATTATTTGCTTAAAGAAGTTGAAGTAAGGAACTTGCAGAAATCTTTGACCCTGAAGGGAAGATTCATAAAAGCAGATAGAAGAAAGCATACTTCATCAAGGTTTTTCTACACTCATAAGCCCCCAAGAATGGTGATATCAACATGCAAGAGGTCTGTTCAAGTAATATTATTGTTGATTATTCATCAGGTCTCTACCAACTACAACTTTCAAGAAGATGGTGCACAAGCTTGGAAAACGAAGATTCTAGTCTCTGAATTGATGTTGTCATTAGGGGGAGTTAATACGCGATGTACTCTTTTTTCCTCACAAGGTTTTGTCTCACTGGGTTTTCCTTGTAAGGTTTTTAATGAGGCATCCATAATGTGTATTGTTATATATGTGTACTCTTTTTCCTTCACTAGATTTTTTTTCCTACTGGGGTTTATCTAGTAAGGTTTTAACTAGGTACATAATCTATCGACATTCAAGGGGGGGTATTATAAACAATTTGTATTATAGTGAATGTCTAATTATGTGGAGTCCTAGTGGGATATGGTTAGGAATCTTACTTGGGTGGGGACCAAGTAAGGTTTTCCCTATAAATAAAGGGTTTTCCTTCATTGTAAAGAAGATTGGTGAAAGATCTACGAATCTTGAATATACTTCAAGATGAATAAGAAGTCTTTTCTCTTCTCCCTATTTTCTTCTTCTTCCAAATTTATATAGTTTCATAATAATGTTTTGCTTTTTAATAATTTTTTCAACTTAAATTTTTATTTTTAGACTCCTACCTCCCCCCTGGCTAGCCCTCCTACCCACCCCTACCAGCCCCCCCCCCCAACCCCAACCCCAACCCCCAAAAAAATCACATTTGCTTTTTAAAAATATTATCATTCAAATTTTTATGGAAAAATACTCAAGTACCCCCTCAACCTATGCCCGAAATCCTAGAGACACACTTATACTATACTAAGGTCCTATTACCCCCCTGAACTTATTTTATGAGTAATTTTCTACCCCTTTTTTGCCTACGTGGCACTAGTTTGAAAAAAAAAGTCAATCATCCTTGAGCCCACAAGATAGTGCCACGTAAGCCGAAAAGGTGTAAAAAATTATTAATAAAATAAGTTCAGGGGGGTAATAGGACCTTAGTATAGTATAAGTGTGTCTCTGGGATTTTGGGCATAGGTTGAGGGGGTACTTGGGCATTATCCCAATTTTTATTTTTTCACTCCTACCCCCTCCTCCTGCCTCCCCTCACTACCTCCACCGCCACCACCCCACCCCAAAAAAAATTATTTTTAAAAACTATTTTTCAATTTCATAAATTATTTTTTACTCTAGTAAAAATAAAAGATGTTCCTCAAAAATATTTTTTATTCATAAATCAAACACTAAAAATCATTTTCGAAAAATATTTTCTACTCACCAACCAAACATGAGAAAATAAGTTCAAAATCTACTTTTTTTAATGAAAAACATTTTCCATGGAAAATATTTTCTTTCATACCAAACACACCCATAATTTATTGTCTTTGTAGGAATGGGGTCAATTTCCATGGACTTTCAAGAGATTTAGCATCCATAAAGCCCTTAAAAATCCAGGGGTTCACTAGGAGTTAAGGGTAATTTTTTTAGAGGGTAATGCAGGGAACTGAATTTGGTCAGCAGTATTCTCAGTCATCATCCCGGCAAAGAGATCATCGTAGAATTCGCTCTATTTCCATCAAATCGCCAAAATTGTAACTCCATTCATACGTAAATTCGTCTAGCACTACAAAATCTAGATCTTCAAGATGATTCATTCTATCCACTTCTTCCTCCATCCGTTTGATCTGTGGACTGTGGTAATTTCTTTATGAAGGAGATTGAATAAACATAATCAGTAAGCAATCCCTTTGGGCATACTAGGTTCAAGACATTAGGATTATTTATGTAATTACAAGACAGGAGGGAAATTTGAAGTGGACAAGTGTAGACCACTAATGATTGGGTTCATAGGCTAGGTTATGTATGCATGTTTAAGAGAGAGAAGAGAGAATGGTAAGGAAGTAGAAAGTCATTTCTCCTTGAGAAACAAGTCAAACCTAAATCCAGAAATAGAAATTTATTTAGATATATTTTAATCAATTATCCAACTAATATTACAAAAGCTACAATTCTTGTATTAGAAAATGTTGATGCAACAAAGAAGTGCACATACGACCAAGGCAATTATCGAACGAGATGCACAGGTTCACATGCACTTCCATCCTTGAAACTAGTCTAGATTTCCATGACCAAGAAAGAGAGATTGAAAAATGAAAATGTGAAGCAACAGCTAAAATTTCCGAATTGTCTCCAGTTTAAAATTGATAAACTCGATTCAGTTGATATTTAGGGGTATAAGCAATTGTGACAACAATTAAGTATATGATCATCTAAACCAGGCATGATTTACCCTCGTTCACTCCAAAAGAAAACTTCTGATGGCAAGTCCTCACTGAAAATAGTCTAGAGAAGTGAGTGAGCAGAACGTTTTATAGAGAGCATCAACATCTCTGTCCACCATTAGCATTCCTCCCCCCTGAAAAATAGCATATACCAGGTCCCTTGCACATGCATATGGCTGCAGCAAAATATCAATTTCACAATTGAACTCGACACTCTATCTACTGTCGTCTCTATGCATGCTTACTAAACAGCAACTCCCTCCCCTAATGTTGTAGAAATACATGAATAGCACGAGTGGAGCTTCCAATTCAATGGTTCTGCTCTATGACCTCAGATCCTGGCAACCCATTTCCTCGAGTTCCTGGAGACATAGGTGACATGCCAGATTCTGGGGCTATCTCCATATTTGGTTTTGAATCCACTGGCGCAGCTCCAGAAAATCCATCAACTGGTGCACCTATAGACAATGGAGGCATCACAGATGGAGGAGCAACCTGAATGCTTGACATTCCTGGATCTGGATCCATCTGATCGAACTTACTTTGGCGAGGCCTCCTTTGATATCTATCACGACTACGACTACGACTGCGGCTGAGGCTGCGGCTGCGGCTGCGGCTACGCCTGGGGCTGTAGCTGCGGCTACGGCTTCGGCTGTAACTCCTACTATAACTCCTGCTTCTGCTGCGACTCCTGCTTCTGCTTCTACTACCCCATGTTCGAACTCTCTCTGGACTAGGACTATAACTTCTTCCTCGACTCCGACTTGGCATGTCTCTTCTATTGTCAAAACGTCCACGCCCACGACCTCTCCCACGTCCTCGCACATCTGAACTGTCATAACGATCACTCCTGTCCCAAGCACTTTGAGCACCACCCCTGCCACCACGGCCACCAAAATTGTTGTCCCTCATCCCAACACGGCCACCAAAGTGACCATCCCTTCCACCGCGGCCACCAAAGTTGCTCTCCCTTCCACCACGACCACCAAACCCACCATCTCTCATCCCACCAGGGCCACCAAACCCACCATCTCTCATCCCACCAGGACCACCAAACCCACCTTCTCTCATCCCACCAGGACCACCAAACCCACCATCCCTCATACCACCACGGCCACCAAACCCACCATCCCTCATTCCGCCACGGCCACCAAAAGCACCATCCCTCATCCCACCACGGCCACCAGAATCCCAACGTGTGCGGCCACCATCACCATCGACAAGATCAGAACGGTTCATGCCACCTCTATCCCTGCCACCAGCACGTAAAGCCATCTCCCTAACATCCGGCGGTACTTGCTGATTTGCGCCTTCCAGAACTTTAACAAGATCAGGAGCATATTTCCAGTCCTGATCAGATAAAAAGGTGTATGAAACACCAGTTGCACCAGCCCTACCAGTTCTTCCAATTCGGTGAACATAATCCTCAATCCCAGTCGGAAAATCATAGTTGATCACCACTCTGCAGCATAGTGAGAACTTAAAATGATATAAATGGTCTACTACTATTTCAAATTAAAAAAAACAAGGGCATATTATTTAGCAGTACACATTGATAGTTTTTTTTAAGAAAATTCCGAAGAACACATCGAACTCACTCAGATATCAAATGAAAAGGAGGTCCTCACCTTATATCAGGTATATCCAGTCCTCTAGCAGCAACATCCGTTGCTACTAAAATTGGGGTCTTGCCAGCGCGAAATTGGTTGAGAACCCAGTCTCTCTCACCCTGGGACTTGTCTCCATGAATAGCTGCAGCTCCAAAGTTTCGACCAATACTTCGTGCAAGTTGGTCGCACAACTTCTTTGTGGAACAGAATATAATAGCTTTAGAACCCCTTTCTTGGGATCTAAGAATCTGCTCCAACCGTCTCTGCTTCTCCATTTGCGGGACTACTTCAATGTACTGCACAAGTATTTGACATTTGGAATAACCACGTCAGTATTTAAAATAGGAGAATGCTAGTTTCACAGCAGAGGGAGCTTGGTTTAAGCAAGCAACACTTCCATTGCTAATTAGTTACACTCCAGATCAATGCAGGAGCTAAAACCCTCAACAGTACTCACTTGTTTAGACTACCAAAATATTTAAACTTAGTTTCCACATAAAGCATGAAGAAACAAAAAGTTAGATGGATAAATCATGTTTAGGTATCTGCATTAGTGTCATGTGTCAATGTTTAGGGTTTAGGTTTAGGGTTTAGGTTTAGGGTTTAGGGTTTAGGGTTATGTTGTCAAAAACCAAGAAGCACAAACTCAAACTACAAATAAGAGGGTAATACAATTAAGTAACAATGAGAATACAGTGTCATTGCCTTTTTATCATGTATCATATTCAGATATTACAAAATTGGAAGATCAATAATCGAAGGACACATCTCAAACCCAAAAAATATCACTTTTTAAGTAGACCATGGCAGCCTAAAATCAGTAACTAATTGCTGGGAAACATTGCTGCAGAGAAATACACAAGGGAAATCTGATGATAATATATTAGCTGGTTACTTAACATGGATATTCCAGGCATTGCACACGAGTGTGGAAATAAACTAATTCAAATTACCTGTGTGATAGACTTGTTTGCTGCAAGCTGATCAACATTACCAATATTAACCTGGACAGGATTTCGAAGAAGATCACCGGCTATTTTTCGCACTTCTTTGGGCCAAGTTGCTGTGTACATAAGTGTTTGTCTTTGTGGGGGTATCTCATTTACAATCTTGCGGATCTGAGGTTCAAAACCCATGTCAAGCATACGATCAGCCTCATCTAGCACGAGAAGAGAAACCTGTCTAAAGTCAATTCTTTTCATTTCAAGGATGTCATTAAGCCGACCAGGAGTTGCAACAACAATATCTGTTCCGCGCTCTAGTTCTTTCAACTGGTGAACTTTGGGTGCACCTCCATACAAGCACTGAAATGAAATAGTTGATCGATATCTTCTTCAAGAATCAAAAGAGTTCAAATGAGAAATGTTCATATATCAACTCACCGTGCAAGAAACCCTTGCAGATCGACCAAACTTCAGCGCTTCATCTTGTATTTGTGTGGCAAGCTCTCGCGTTGGAGATAAAACCACCACTGTCGGGCCATTTTGAGGATTGTTGCGCCGCCGTTTAAGGTGGACAAATGCAGGAATTAGATAGCCCAATGTTTTGCCAGAACCTGTCTTGGCAATGGCCACTATATCCCTATTTTGCAATGCTATGGGCCATGTTTGTGCCTGAATGGGAGTGGGTGAAGTGAATCCCGCAAACTGAATCTGCAATATATGACCCCTAATGAATAGAGAGGATAACTGTGAACACATCTACACACACTTAAGAATTTCAAGCACAATACTAAAGCAAGTAGCATGAAAACTAAAATTCTTTAAAGAAGAAAAGGGTAAGATAGAAAAATGGAGGAATCCTAAAGAAACGCATGGGATGCAGTTGCTTACTGAAGCAACTCGAAGCAACAAAAGGGAGCAACTAAAACAGAAGACCCGGAGCAATAAGCTAGAAACCCCAGTCATCTAGTGGAATTTGTCTTAAGGGCCAACCACCCTTCATGAGCTATGCAACAGAGGCTCCAATTTCCATTTTGCAGCCTCAAAAACTCAGAACAGTTGTTGCCAAATTATGAGGATAGCATTACAGCGTACGACATGTGCTCCTCCTGCGGAGCAGATATCGCACCTGCGACAAGCGACAATCAATAAGCTTGTGGCATGTTCTTAAAATAAAAATGGAAATGAGACGAAGCAGATCCTAAAATCCTTCAAATAACCAACAAGTGATCAAATTTGAGAAGAACACTTACCTCTCTTAGTATTTCTGGCGGGAACCCAGTATCTTCAAATGTCATGAATGGAGCAGGGACATCACCACCCTGGACAATTAATTAAACCAACAAACTTCAGAATAACCAATGAAACCCCCTGGATAGCAAATGAAACGCCGACAAGTTTACTCCAGACTATATAAACCACAAAGCTTATACCAATGACTGACAACAACAAAATAACATCAAACGCAAAGAATTCTATGATAAACCTCAAATGGATCTCGGAACACTAGAAGCATAATAGTCAATACAAGGCCCCAAAAAATTATGACTTGTACTACACACTAGAACTTCAATTGCAGATACACCAGTTATCTGCTAACATACCCCCAAAAAGATGATGAACAAAAGCTAACATGAACACAAAGATAAGAGGAATTTGAACCCCTAAACACCAACAATCTAGCTATTCAGAATAACTTGTGAAAAGATTGAGTAAAGAGGTTCAAGCAGAAAAAAGAAATGACAGGATTCAAAATAGCATGGCATATACAATGATTTAACGCAATCCAAGCAATAGGTAAATATAGCACGGGCATCTAACTCGTTCTTCAGTAACTTCAAAAAGTTTCAAAAGCGTTTGTCATGGCTGCTGCTGCCTCTTCTTGCTTTAATGTTTATCAGTTTTGTTTTGTGTCCGTGAAGGCAACCACATTTTTTTGAGAATGTTTTAAATTGTTCTAGGACTGAAAAAGTCTAATTGACAAAGAAAAGCCTCTTTGACACTAACATTTTGCGTTTGTGTTGTAAGTAAAGCAAGTATAGACTTGGATGGGCACAAGTTCTGTATATTCTTAGTAATATTTTTGCACACTTAACTTCAAATTGCTACTGAGAAGTTAAAGAAAGTTCCAACTTCCAGTCGGTCATGCTCATCTATCCACTGCTTATACATATGATAGGATATGAAGATACCATGCCAGAACAATATAAAAATGTTACAATGGCATCTAATTTCCCTCCTAGAAGAATATTGACCCAAACAAGAAGAAGAAAATCAGAAAGACGAGGATTAAAAAGTCAATGAAACATATCCACTGGATAGATGCCAAAAAAAGGAATCAGTAAAATTAACAGCATTCTCATACTGCTTTTTAAAAATAAACTTAGGAGATAAGATGAGCTAAGGCAGCAATAATGCCGTCACAACAAAAAGTTATCCCACTAGTCAGATGGCCCTCGGTGTAACACGTTTAGTTGTGCTTCGACATATACAATGTCACCACCATCACATAAATTGCTAGAAATATTGCCAGAGCGATCAACTAAAGCATGTATTAAAAAAAAAATTATAGCATAATGAGCCCCCCTCAAATCCCCTTCTCTCTTCTCAGATAGTAGAGTTCAATCATGAGTTCATCCTATTCGGGGGGGGGGGGGGGGGGGGGGGGATACATTGATTTATTTACTTGAAACTCTCAGTCTATATGTAAGCAACAACAGTGTTCACATATTCCTACATAATATTTTATACACCACTACCTAACATAGTGCTAGTTCTACTCCATAACTATATGGCAACCACTGATCGATCAAAAAAAGGCTATAAGGCAAGTAACTGGATTTTAAATGATAATGTTGCGCAAAGGTGCTAACTTAGAACATTACAGAAAGAACATGAAACATCCAAGAGCTCAAAACAAGCTAGACCGACTGATAAGCATGAATTCCTTTAGTTGAAGGGAAAATTGGATCAAAGCACAGATGATAATGATGGGATACATACTGTTGCAGTTACTTCATGCTTCTGAAGGTAAACCTCAACGGATGATGGATGCATCGATCCTGGAGGTCCAGTGAGTGCTCCAGGTGGCCGCATGAGGCTAGAATTTGAAAATGGAGGTCCACCAGCTGCTTGACCATAGATATTTTGCATCGGAGGACCACCCATGCTATTGAACCCACTAGGAAGAGTTGGTACTGGATTTTGAAGCGGAGGATCACCCATTCTCATTTCCTAATGAACAATTGCAACAAAAAATGTCTACATTTAGCATCGCATTGGTTAGAAAATTTAACAAGCAATGCAAATGCCATCCCAAAACATTCACAATTGGAAAAATATTAACTGTAAAGTATCTTAAAACTGCCTAGTCATATATAGCATATTTAGCACAAAACTTCCCTATTTCAAAACAAGTATAAAGTAAAACTTTCCTATTTCAAAATAAGTATAAAGCAAAACTGCTTCACAATGGAGTTGACTGGTTCTGGCAACATGTCATATAAAGTTATTAACACAGACAAAATGCATTGTGCGTAGAAAATGATGATATAAATGGACCTGGAACGTTGCATCTAATAGAAACAGCAACAATTGATATGGAAGTAACATACATGCTGATTTCTTGCTACAGGTATAGCTGCAAGCTTGGGTTGCTGAGGCGGAGGCCTAATTCGACTATCCATATTACTGTTGTAATAATAGTCATTTCCTCCTCTTCCGGGTGTGTTTTCCTCATAACCCTTTGATCCAACTGGGGGTATATCAAGCTCATGACCATGTGCCGTACTTGAGCCCATCTGACCGGGAAAGCGAGGACCAGGCGGCCTCTGACCTGAATCATTTGTATTTTGCTGCCATTGACCCAAAGATGATGGTTGTTGGACATTTACAGAAGAACCGCCAAACTGCAAAGCTTGAGAAGGCTGAGCAGACATCTGAGGTCTGATAACAGAACCAGTCCCCACTTGCGGATTCTGAGCAGATGATGCACCAGTTTGCTGAACTTGTTGTGGCGAAAACCTAACTTGTTTACCTTGGGGGAAATCAACATCTTCCCTTTGCTGAAATCCCACCTTATGCTCTTGTTGATGGGAAAACTGTTGATTTTGCGGAACGTGCTGATTTTGCTGCTGTGGAATTAGCTGTCCCTGTGGAGGCAAATTATGTGGATACGCAACATGCTGTGCCTGCTGATGAGAAAATTGATAACCATGTGGTTGTCCCATTTGTACACTTGGAAATGCTTGTGCTTGGGAGCCTAGTTGTTGTGGCATCATTTGTTGTGCTGCAGGTTGAGAAACATGTGGCCCTGGCTGATTAGGAGTTTGTCCCATTTGCGATGGCATCTGATGAACAGGTTGCTGGATCATTTGAGACCGAAGTTGTGGCATAAAGGACACCTGTTGCATGGCAGGACCAGCTGGTGATCCTTGTTGCTGCCCTGCTGAAACACCTTGTGATCCATGTGGTACCTGTTGAGCTACTTGTGGATGTTGTGACATGTGTGTCATTTGGCCTTGTTGAGCAAACGCCTGTTGGTTCTGTTGACCTTGACTATCATATTGTTGCACTGTGCTAGCTCCTGGTATAGGAGCCAACTTAGGAGCAGAAGCTTCCGGAGGTGGACCAGGCGGCAGTGGAGGTGGTAAAGCTGATGGCCTCTCGTACTGAGTAACATTAGTTTCTGGATTCCAGAAGTACAATAACCCAGTACTACCATCAATTAAGCCCTTCCAAGGTTGGGGTAAATTTGGATCATCAGGTGCATAACGAGGTCCTAAGGAAGCCGTAGCTGCCTCAGGAGTTGTCATACTTGAGCTACCTAAGGCAATCCATGGAATAGGTCATATATAATTGACTAGATATCATAACAACTAAAGGGTATTGTAGTACATACTAAACGTGAATATGTTAACAAGAATACAACCATCAAGTAAATCAGACAATCCAAAGTCCTAATTAGATTAGTGTTCTCGAGCATAAAAGGCACAAATGACAGTTCTAGCATTCTCAACCCCATTTCAGCTGTGAATAGTGAACATGAGTAGATAAACTTAAGGATTGGTCAATCAACTTATCAGACAATCCCCTCGTTTTGTTGCAAACAACTCAAAAAACAAAATAGCAAACGGCGCAAACTCATCAGCATAAACATCAAAACCAAAACGAAAAAAAGAAGAAGATAATTTTTGTAAGAATTTCAGAGATTGCAAACCGTTCAAGCTAATCAAACCGTGCAAACTTGATTGGAAGAACAACATGAAAGAGAATAATCTAGATTTGCTGTTTTTAGATACTCAAAACCTAAAAACATAACCAAAACTCACCACTTCAAGCCCAAAAAAAAAAGAAAACGTTAATGGACCATCAGAACTAGGAAATTCAAAACTAGTTCATGCATGTAGGAATCTTACTTCATCGCACAACCCAAAAAAAAACAGGCAGATAGTAGCTGATGAGAACAACAAAATTGATGAACGGAAATCAAACCTCAAACAATTAACTTCAGGGAAGCTTTGTGTACGGCGAGCTCCGGGTGCCGAGTGCCGACGGAAGAGGATTGTACGCTTAATTTGAAGTTTAGGGTTCAGGTCTTTCAAGAAGAGAATTGTCTGCTTGTTGGACTATATTCTTTCTTTAAATATGGACCTGTTGGGTTGGGTTGGGTTGGCTGGGCTCCTCTTTCTTCTTCTAAACAATAACTTGAAAATATCATTGCAAGACTAGAAAAATAAAATAAAAAATCAAACACTAATAATCCTTTTCCTTTCATAATTCAACTAGTCAATTGTAACCATTCTTTTGTGTGATGAAAGAGGAAATTTACATTGAAAAATAAATAATTGAATGCATAGTCATTCAAAGAACTTGTTTGGGTCATTTCCTCGTGCTCTTTTTTAACACATTTTGATTGTTGAACGTATTTGATGAAATATTCATATCTGATAATTATTTGATTCATTGTCGATTAACAGTTATTTGATTTATTCTAACATATACTTGAATCTGTTAAAATTTATTTAATTTTAAAAATTAAATGTATTTCTTCTAAACCATTTGTGGACTGTCGGATGCTCTGTTTTAAAATTTCAAATTTTTACTGTTTGCAGAATTTAAAAAAAAGAAAGATATAAAAGATGTTTAGATAGTAGAATCTAGTTTGTCACAGTGTTGTTGAAACTTAATCGGTCTTTATACTAGTTGTTTTTTCAAAACTTAAAACTCAAAATAAGTTATTGAAATTAGGATCTATAACTCAGTGGACTGTGTCTTGACTTTCATCAATGGATTGTGTCTTGTTTCTCAGACAAACAAAAAAATGATTAAATATATAATCATTCGATAGAACTTGCTGATGCTCTGTTTTAAACATATTTTGACAGTCGATAATATTTTATATTCATAGGTGGTAATCATTTGATTTGTTGTCGGTTAACAATCATCTGATTTGTTCTAACATAATAATTGATTCTTGATTTTAAAAATGAAATGTGTTTTTTCTAAATCATATATGATTTGTCAAATGTTCTGTTCTAAAATTTCGGACTTTTATCTATAGAATTTAAAAGAGGTAAAGAAGATGTTTAGATAGAAGAATATAGGTTGTTATGACGCTGTTAAAGTTAAATCGGTCCTTGCACTATGGTTATTTTTTCAAGAAAAACTTATAACTCAAGATAAGTTGTTGAAATTAGGATATAACTCAATGAGCTATGTTTTGTCAATCAAACAAAAGAGAAAATAATTGAATGCATAGTCATTCGATAGAATTTTCTTAGGTGGGTTTCTCATGCTCTTTTTAAAATATATTTTGATTGTCAATTGCATTTTATATTCATAGCTGACAATCATTTGATTGATTGTTGGTCAATAGTTATCGAATTTGTTCTAACATAATAATTGAATTTGTTTACTATTTACTTGATTTTAAAAATTAATGTATTTTTTCTGAATCATATATCGTCTGTTAGATGCTCTGTTCTAAAATTTCAAATTTTTGTTATCTGCAAAAATTTAAAAGGGGATATGGAATATGTTTAGGTAAGAGAATCTAGTTTGTTATAATGTGGTTAAATTTAAACCGATCCTTACACCATGATTATTTTTTCATAGAAAACTTCGAACTCAAGATAAGTTGTTGAAATTAGGGATTTAAGTCAATGGACTGTGTTTATCTGTCGAACAAATGAGAAATTGACTAAATGCATGGTCATTCGATAGAACTTGCTTGGATGGTCCTTCCCATGCTTTTTTTAAAACGTGTTTTGATTGTCAATCGTATTTTATATTCATAATAGATAATTATTTAATTCATTGTCAGTCAACAGTTATCAGATTTGTTGTATCATAATAGTTAAAATTTTTAGTATTAACGTGATTTTAAAAATTAAATGTATTTCTTCTAAACCATATATGGTTTGTTAAATGTTCTGTTCTAAAATTTTATAATGCAGAATTTTAAAATGGGATACATAAGAAATTTAGGTAGAAGAATCTAGTTTGTTACCGTATTGTCAAAGTTAAACGATTTTTACACTATGATTATTTTTCATGAAAAACTTAGAAGTCAAGATAAGTTGTTGAAATTAGGCATATAACTAAACTAATTGTGTCTTGTCTGTCAAACAAACGAGAATATTAATTGAATGCATAATCATTCGATAGACCTTGCTTGGGTGATCTTTCTCGTGCTCTTCCTTAAACATATTTTGATCGTCAATAGTATTTTATATTTATAGGTGACAGTTATTTGATTCATTCCGTCAACACCTATCTAATTTATGCTAACAGGATAATTGAATTTGTTGGTATTTATTTGGTTTTAAACATTAAATGTGTTTCTTCTACTCCAATATGGTCCATTAGATTCTTTGTTCTAAAATTTTAGATTTTTGTTGTTTCCAATAACTTTATAAATAGATATATAAAATGTTTCGATAGAAGAATATAGTTTGTTACAGTGTTTTTGAAGTTAAATCGATCTTTAAAACACTTTTATTAATTCTCCATAAAAAATTTAGACTCAAGAAAACTTATTGAAAGTAGGCATACTGAACTATGCCTTATTTGTCAAACAAATAAGAAATTGATGATCGTCTTTTCTTCGTGCATCCCTTCACAAGAGATATTTGTCATGAATTTCTAAATTGAATGTATGGACAACATACAATTCATATATCAGATATAAAAAATTTATCAGCTCGAAAACTTTGAACAAAGGGCCCTATCATGAAGATTGGACTTGGTGTAGTGACTTATATTTGTACTGAAAATTTCATAGTACAAGTCACCAAAAGAAGTTATTTTGCATAATCTAAAGACAAGATTATGCACTAGATTTCAAATAATAGAATGTTGTTTGGTTTTCTCTCTACTATTTATGTCACGACCCAATTTGCAAGTCGTGATGGCACCTATGTTCCCAACCAATAGGTAAGCCAACCCAACATATTAACCCAACTAAACCAACAAATAAGTAAAAAGACTAACAGTTAGCAAGAATCTCCAACATTGAGTTCCTTATAAGTACGAAATGTGGAAGCTAAAATATATCACCCCAAGAATTTGGTGTCTTAAGTACAAGAGCTTCTAAAATTCGATGCAAGTCTGAAACTAAATGAAAAATCTAACATAAGGGATATCCTGTCTGAATACTAATAACAGAATAAATAAAAGATAGAGGGAGGTGTGGGCCACGGAACAGCCAAGCAGCTCACCACAACTCCAAAAAAACTCCAAGCTCGGACTCAATTTGCTCCACGAGATGTGCTCCTACTCAGAATCGAATCTGCACCACACAGAGTGCAACAAGTGTAGTATGAGTACGAAACTACGTGTACCCAGTATGTCTCATTGACCGACAACGAAGAAGTAGTGACGGGAGTTTAAATCTTCATAAGTGTCATACCCCATCAAGGTAACAGTACATAATCGATACACCCCTATCTATAACTACAGAATCCCCGACAGGAGTAGAAACACGTATCGACAAATCAAGAGACTCACATAATATATCTAGACTAGGAGCAAAATACGTGGACACATAAGAATAAGTAGATCCTGGATCAAATAATACAGTAGCTGATTGATGACAAACCGAAATAATACCTGTGATAACAACATCTGAAGCCTCAACCTCTGGCTTACCTGGAAACGCATAACAGTGAGAACGACCTCCATCAGATTGTGAACATCCACGACCACCACCTCGACCAGAAGGAGAACTACCTCTACCTGAATGAGAACCACCTTTACCATTCTGTGCACCACCCCTAGCTGGAGGTTGTGCAGTCCTGGAAGTCGAAGCCTGAGAACCCTAATGTAAGCCACCACATCTGGTCCTCGGCCAGTCTTTCACAAAGTGTCCCATATCACCACACTCAAAGCAGCCCCTACGAGACGCAGGCTGATGAGAGGAACTTGGATGACCAGAATGCCCTCCACGAACTACAGGTCTAGAAGATGAACCCTGCGAAGTATGCACCGAGTTCGAAGAGTTATGCCCCGCGTAACCAGCCTCAGACGCTGGTATAGCAGCATGAATGGGTCTGCTGGGCTGAGGGTGACAGCCTCTGCCCAAGTAACCCCGACTCCTAGGCGGAGCACCACCATAATCACCTGAATAACGAGTCCTCTTGCCCTCTCGCTGCTCAAATCCCTCACGCTGAATCATCTCCAACTCCTTAGCAACATCTACCACTTTCTGGAATGGAACACTAGAAGCAGCAACCTGAGAAACTCTCAGACGGATAGGAATAATCAACCCCTTAACAAACCTTCTCACTCTATCAGCCTCTGTTGGAAGTATCATCGAAGCATGCCTAGCCAAGGCATGAAATTTACCCTCATACTCTACAACTGACATACCGTTTTGCTGCAAACCCTCAAACTCGGCCCTCTTGCGCTCCCTCTCACTGCGTGGAACAAATTTGGATAGAAATACCTGAGTAAACTGAGTCCAGGATAGTGGATGGGATCCAGCTGGCCTACTACTAATATAATCCCTCCACCACTGCTTAGCAGAGCCAGTCATCTGAAACGCAGTGTAGTCAACTCCATGAGACTCCACCAATCCAAGATTATGCAACCTCTCATGACAACTAACTATAAATTCATATGCATCCTAAGCTAAGTCACCAGTATAAGTAGGAGGATTCATTAGTCTGAACCTCCCAAACATCTTTTGCTCATCAATAGTCATAGAAGGTCTGTTCACCAAATGTGATGTCATATCTGGAAACTCCATACTATCCAAATGAGGAGCTACAGCGGCAGTTGGCTGAGTCCTGGGAGCCTGAGAATCTGGAGCAACTATCGAATCTGGAGTTTGACCTCCAACACGGGTCTGTGAGCCATTAGAAGTGACAGGCAAAGCTCCTGCCTGGGCCATCCCCTCTAGGATTCCTAACATATGAGCCAAGGTATCTTGAAGCACTAGGGTGACAAAAGTACTGGGTGGAGCCTGAGTTGGCCCATCCCCCTCGAGACGATCTTGCACATCCCCATGAATAACATCTGCATCATGAGGTACGGTCCTATCATGACCCTGGGTAGCTATTGGTACTTGACCATCTACAGGTGCTGCAACACGGCCCCTACCCCAACCTCGAGCTCGTCCCCTACCTCTACCTCGGATAGTGTTCCCAGAAGCAGGCGCAGGAATAGGATCCTGACCACCACTTGCCGATGTACGATTCCTCGCCATATGAGAGAGAATGAGATATCAAGATTAGAATTTCTATAAGGTCAAGTGTGCACGATAATGAATAAAAGAACAGAATATTTCCTAAATGTCCTATAGCCTCTCGAAGATAGGTATGGACGTCTTCATACCGATCCGCAAGACTCTACTAGACATTGCTCTTGTACTCTTGAGACCGATGAACCTAGGGCTCTGATACCAAATTTGTCACGACCCAATTTGCAAGTCGTGATGGCACCTATGTTCCCAACCAATAGGTAATCCAACCCAACATATTAACCCAACTAAACCAACAAATGAGTAAAAAGACTAACAATTAGCAAGAATCTCCAACATTGAGTTCCTTATAAGTACGAAATGTGGAAGCTAAAATATATCACCCCAAGAATTTGGTGTCTTAAGTACAAGAGCTTCTAAAATTCGATGCAAGTCTGAAACTAAATGAAAAATCTAACATAAGGGATATCCTGTCTGAATACTAATAACAGAATAAATAAAAGATAGAGGGAGGTGTGGACCACGGAACAGCCAAGCAGCTCACAACAACTCCAAAAAAACTCCAAGCTCGGACTCAATTTGCTCCACGAGATGTGCTCCTACTCAGAATCGAATCTGCACCACAAAGAGTGCAATAAGTGTAGTATGAGTACGAAACTACGTGTACCCAGTATGTCTCATTGACCGACAACGAAGAAGTAGTGACGGGAGTTATATAAGAAAATAAATTCTTAAATTACACAAGTATATATATGTATATATATTACACTTACTATTTAAGTTTAATCCATAATGGAAATCAACATTAAGTATTTTCCAAACACCAAACGAAACATATATTCATCAAGAATGAATGATGAGATGATATGCAATGCAATATGATACCATGTAATGATATGTCTCAGAATACCCAATACTCACTCAACCGTATATACATGATACTCCTCGGAAATACATCGAGAGTTCATGACCCATGGGGGACTCGCGAGGTCCATATACCGACACGGACGATCTCCACGTGTCTGTGCGGACGATCTCAACGCACCATCATAGTATCCAACAATTTCCGCACGAACGGTCTCCACGTGCCCAAATTACAATCTTAACATCTTATCATCCCTAGCACGGACGATCTCCACGTGCCCATCTTATACTCAATCTCATGTCAATGCATGTATAGAATATTATTTCAAAATAAGGGGATGATAATGCATCTCACTCAATCAATATCGACATAATACATAATCACCTCAATTATCACAACTATACGGTGTAATAATTAAACACAATCACACAGAAATTTCAAATCAATAATATATCAGCTATGCACATATGCTTTGGAAATTTTCAAATTACAATCTACATTCTATAGTAGTAACTTTCCGTTTTATAACACCGGTACTCGTACCAATGCCCGTCACACCATTGATACGAGACCCCCATCTTTCGACCTTACCCCTTTGTCTATTTTTATTTTTTTTTAATCTTTAATTAGGAAAACGTCCTTCAACAAGTCTAAAAGTCTTAACACACCTTAAGAGCCGAACCTCGTGCCACAAATCTTCAAGATAGTTCCTTCCCTTTTTGCAAAGTTTCGGAATGCTCACGATCTACCAATGATGCAATATTCGTAGGTGAGCGAGTTTGTGGACATTCAAATTATTATAAGTATATCATAGACCCTAAAACTCACTCATATCTCTAATCAAACCCCAAATTTTAATATAATTTATATGCCAAAAGTTATCATATTTGTCGAATTTCAAGCCAAGAATTTAACCTTAATCACTTAAATACCCTAGAATTTAATATTAAACCATATAATATATACCTAATAATTAATTACCTATCTCCATATATCAAAATTAATATCTTGATTTGGTAAATAAATAAAATAAGAACAATTCTATCAGTTAACAGCGCAAAGCACTGCAAGTCGTCTAAAATCCATTACGTAAACAAAGTGACAAATTCTAAAATGGCATTACCAATTAACAATCATTGGCAATGATTGCCTAATGATTGGCCCCCACCATTCACTATATTTTCTCAACAAGAAAAGGAAAGAACAGAAAACCTTGCCGATCTATCCTAATTTCATTTTTTCATAATAATTAATTAAAAACAATCTTTAAACGAGAACACCTATGAAGAAAAAGTAACATTATTCCCTGCTGTTATATTCCAATTAATTAACCTAGTTAACCCTCTCCTTATGATCATCATGGGGATAACAACCAATCAAAATAATTGATTCATCCCGCAAAATTCTAAAAGGAAAAATCAATACTACACCTGCGCACTACTATTTCAAAATTTATATATATACACCTTACTAATTCAAGAAAAATCTGGTTATAATCCATATCAAAACAAGAAAGTTTCAGTTGCTTCATACCTGCCGCTTCGCTTTGTTCCTCACGTTTGCAGTATTTTGTAACCCTTTTTATTTTCTGCCTTTCTAATGTTAATTAAGTAAAATAAATAAACTAATCCCACTAACCTAAATCAATTAACGGGTCAAGTAAAAAGGTATTAAATGAATTATGGATATGACCAACTAATTATTAACTATATTAATTCTTCACTAAAAATTTTATCAACTGAATACTCTTAGTCTTCGAATAGTTTTAAAATACCCCTTTAAATTTTCAAAAGGAGTCGAACTAGTCCTAGTTCTCAAAACGACCTAGTGGATCGTTACAATTTAGTTCTAGATAGTGACACTTATGTGTATTAGTTTCTGGACACGTGCATTACACGTGTAGTTCATGAACTTTTATAAATAAGTTATAATGACAAAAATATTTATGAAAACATGAGTGTAATAAGTAATAAAATACAAGAATAACAAAAAATATGTAAAAGTGTGACAAGAAACACAGTAATTCATATCTTGATTTCTCTACTACAGAATACATATTTTTAATTATATATATTCTTTTACACTTGAATGTTGAAACTTAGTATTTTATATATCAATTAAGTTAAATAAGATTAAAATTTATTTTTAAATACTTAGGTGTAACGACCTTTTTTTGTCAGTAAAGAAGTCAACAGGGGAAAATTTGGGGCCGGAAATTTTTTCATAGCATTTGATTTTCCCAACATATCTTATATTTGAACGAAATCAGAGTCCTTAAGATGTAGAAAAATCTTATAGCAATCGGGTGATTAGATTTTGAATTTGATTACATGAGGTATTAGATAACTCGTTAAGGAACTCCTACGACTTTAAATGATTAAATTAAGGTTAGTAGAATTCTCGAAATCGATCTTAGAGTAAACAATATTTTTCTTAGTGGAGTTGATTAGAGATGTGTTGTGAAATGGGAAAGTTTTAATTCCTAAAATTGTTCTCTGTCTCGAAAGTGCCGCCTTGGACGGGGAATTCTGCCACTGTGCAGGGGTGATTATAATATTCCAGAAAATGTACTTGTCTAGTGCAGGGTCTATTAGGTTTTAACAATTTCTATGTATTAAGATATACTTTGATGTTCAAATGCTCCAATCTAAGCTTGTTTAGGACTTGTACCTGCAATGAAGTCCCTAAGCTAAAAAATTTGACTTCATATTACACACATCAGGTATGAGGCATCCAAGTGTCAAGTCTAGGTACCATGGCACATGATCATTTAAAATGATCATGTAGATTAAGCAGTGCCCAGGGACATAGTTAAGGTCCTTGGACAAGAAATGTGCAGCAACACATGTGCAAACATATGTGCAAAATACCAAGCGACCAAGCCCCAATTGAATTCGATTAGGGCGGTTAGGGGGCAGGCGCACGTACGGGTAAAGCCACGTGGGCCCTAGCTTCCTAACCAATCCTACGCTCTAAATAACTTACCTAACTAGCTAACTAACCTAGGACTAACTAAAATAAACTAATTAGTGTGTCCGAAATTCTAAGACCTAATCGGGTGACATTAGCCGAGTAACTAAAGAAACATCCTAATACTTAACCTAGGATGGTCCAAAAGGGTTGGTTATGGTCCTAGTGACTTAGGGTTACTTTAGTAATTACCCTAGGTCACTTAATTAATTAAATTAGCAACTTAATTAATTAATTAAAAATCATGGTCTTACTCGAACCCTTACCAAACTTTCAGAATTTGGCTAAGTCAAAGGCTCTCCTATTTTTAGTCAATTTAGGAGGGGCATTTTGGTAATTAGCTAATTG